>NC_090850.1:10380000-10680000 GCF_024217435.2 Syngnathus scovelli
ATATACGATTTTTTCGTGATTTTTGTGATGATTTGATCAATTTTATACACTCGCAAAAAGGCTGTGGACCACTGTTGTGCGGTATCTTGAAGAACAAAACAACAACAAAAATACTATTTTGAAACACTACTATGGCTGCTGCTTATTCTGTCTGTGTTGCTTGTGACTATTATGAGCTTTAGTAGGAATGCACGCTAGGTGACCTGCGTCAAAGGGCTCTAAACCCTTTTTCATACTCTGCCATGTGACTCAGAGATTACACAAAGCAGTGGCGCTGTTTGGACCATCTGCATTGTATTAAAACCCAATCAATCAGCATTTAAATTCAATTCTTCTGACATTTTGCTCACCAAAAACAAGTTGTAATGAATGTGAACTTTTAATGCATTTTATTCAGAAGGTTACTTTGAACCCTGAGGCTTAAATGGCGGCGCGGCATATTTATGGATTTTTACGGCTTTCTGTGTACTGTCTTTCTTTGTAAAAAACTCATGTGCACGTGCGGCTTATAATCCGGTGCGGCTTATGTAAGAAAAAAACTAAAATATCCCTGAATTTTAGCTGGTGCGGCTTATAGTCCGGTGCGGCTTATAGTCCGGAAATTACGGTAGTTAGTTGTGAGCCTGGTTATAGAAGGCTTTATGGATGAATATGTAAATTTTTAATTTGATGCGGTAAGGCATCAGAAGCCAATGAAGATTCCGAGGGACAGGTGTGATATGGCCACGGGGACGGGTATGGGTGAGGAGTTGGGGGAAAGAGTTCTGAATGTATTGAATTTTGCTGAGTAGATTTGAGGGTGTGCTGAAAGGATGCTGTTACAGTAATCAATGAGAGATGATATAAAGACCTGGATAAGGGTTTCAGCTGCAGAGAAAGAGAGGGAAGGGCAAATGCGGCCAATATTTTGGTTGGATTTAACTGCAGCGTTCGATACAGTGGACCACAGTATTCTGCTGTCTTGTTTACAGCACCAGATTAGCATTACTGGCAATACTAGAGTTGTTTAGATCCTATTTGGCTGGACTAACCTAAATCACTTTTAGGCTCGCTCTGCCCCTCTGTCGTGTATGGTGTTCCACAGGGTTATATTCGGAGGCCCTTGCTGTTTTCATTGTATTGTGTTCTATTTGGTTTTCAAATCTCTAAATGGCCTCGCATCAGTTTAACTCTCTCCCCCTACGCCTCAGGTCCGCAGACCAGACACTACTGGAAGTTCTGAGGGCGAAGCTGAGCCTCAGAGGGGATCGAGCCTTGTATTGTGTTGTGTAATATTTTTAAGGTGATATGAGCTGTTTTTGTTACTTCTTTAATGTGCTGGGAGAAGGTGAGATTGTTAAACATGATGCGGTTCCAGCAGTGGGGTGTAGGTGAGAAGGCGGATTTATCTAAAGAGAGGCAAACGTTTAGGGGTGGTGAGCTGAGAGATTTGGGACCTATTATGATAAAGTCAGATTTGGTACAGTTAAGTTTGAGAAAGTTACTTTGCATGTCAAAGGATTTGGTAGATAAGTAGATTTGGATTTCATCAGTATAACTGAAAGTGGAGACCATGGCGTTAGATAATCTGACTGAGGAGGAAGCTCTGAGCTCTCAAGGACACCTTAGGGGACAGGACATTGATTTGACTGTTTGTACTTCACCTGTGCTTTTATTGCATTTGAGGATAGAGTTCCATATTTTGCAAGTGAATGAGCTACCAAACATTTTTTTGTAAAAATCTTCCAGTGAACCCATATATTCATACTGTAAAATGATGCGTGTTGCAAAATTGCTGTGTGATGTATTGTATAACCATCATAATGAATAGAGGTCTTTTTAGCACACATTATTGGAAAAAGAAGCTTCTTCATTTTGTGCTGCAGCCCTCATTACTTAGTGCCCATCCTTTGGTCTTGCTACCGCTGGTATGAATCTTTTAAGACAAGAAACAATATCCAAAGCTAGCAAGGCTAACCACTATGCTCTCCCACCATTAATTTATTTTTGTAACCTTGGCAGTGTACAGACACATAAAAACTGTGTTGCCTTGTTGGCTGGAAATTGCTCCTGCACTAGTCCAGCGATGGCTGTAGACGGAGAAGTCATACATAGTTCTCTGTAAATGGACCGATTAGAAGCAGAAATGCTAAAAACACATGAATGGATAGTCAATGTCAAACATTAAACGCCGACATTAAACTCATTGGTTCAACCTCGAGCAAATGATGAATGTGAAATGACACCAACAAATCTGATAATGCACTTGAGAAGTTTACGACTTCTCTGCATTAATCTTCCAAAGATTAGGCTAAATCCAAGCTAGGTAACAAGTAAAAGGAAAGCTGGAATCAGTATTCACTCTTTTTATTTGAGCTACCTAATTAATTCAGCATGCAATGGCTTCAATTTGGTTTTTCTTACAACATTCGGCAGAAGGTTTTGTAAGCTAAACATGCCACTGTATATTAAAGTGATATACACGTGTCTCCAGGCTACTGTGATTTTGATCAGGCACGCGATCTACATCTACCCTTGGACTTACTGCAGAATCAGAATGCCTTTTATTGTCATTATACAAAGTATAATGGGATAAGAGCTGCCCAACAGTGCAAAATATAACTATAAAGTATAAAAAATATATATGATAGATGTAAAACTATACATATACAATGTATAAAAAGTCTGCAAAAGTGACAACTGCACAGTTTGTGGTGGTTGAAGTATAAATATATTGCACGTAGAAGAATATGTTGTCCAAAGTGATCAGGCTTATTGCATGTTTGAGTTGAGACTTATTGCACTTAAGGTTTTGTGAAAGGTTATATAACAATTTGTGGATTTTTGCTCATTTTTGGAGTTGGTAGTACAATTTTGAAAATATATCTTAAGCCATCAAATTCACTATTAAAAACCCCCAAATATGCCTACTAATTATAACAGACACCACTAAAACAAAGGATTAAGAAATATATTAAAACGAATAAACCTGATCAACAACCACCCCCAACTTATCATAACAACTAAGTTTCAATAGCCAAAACGAACTTAAACGGAAAAAATAATTTTAACTGAGGGTTCCCTGAATTGAATTCCAAAGAAAAACTCCTCGCCACATTTTCGTGGTTTCCTGAACAAGCCGCCAGGATCCAAACTTCCACGAGACTCCACGCCCCGTTTTCCGGGGAGCCAATGGAGTTCCAGTCCCCCTCCGCTCCGCTCCCCTCCTCTTTCAGGCTCCACCACGCTGCTCCCTCACGCTGTCGTCCCCACCGTAAGCGGCGAGCTGGCTCCGGCCAATATTTGCCTTTCTGCTTGGATATCATTTCCCCATTTACTAGCTTTTTTTCGTTTTGTGCACCCGGTGGACACTGGAGTGGAGAAGTCAGCGCGTTGGACGGCCCTCGCCGGCTTTGCTCTTCATTGCTCTGCGCCTCCCTAGTCATGGATTGATGAGTGTTTTTTCTTCCGACCTCTGCCTCGACCAAGTTGCGAAAAGAGTGTGCATAACCTGCGGCGCTCTGTTTCCCAGCTTCATGTTTTTCCCGGACTCTTTTCCAAGTACCTGGCTCCGCATGCGTCTTTGCGGTTTGCCGATTTGAACTTTTTTTTCTTTTGTTTTGGGAAAAGGATTTCGTTCAAAAGCCGGGATTTTTGAAAGTCTACCAACATTTATTTGTGAAAAGTGATGGCCGAGCGGGGAGCTCTGTTGCTCCTCTCTCTCCACTTCTGTCTTACCTTTCTGTGCACGGGGAGCACGGCGGCCAAGCATGTTGACAAAGGTACACGTCTCGTTCGTATCTTTTTGCGTTTTGCCATCCCGGACTGTGAAAAGTTTAATCGTGACATGCCGAGAGGAACGGACTTCTCTCAATTTGTTTTCCCAAAAGCTCATATCGCAGCTGATTGTATTGCGTTCATGTCGTGGAGCCTTTCACCATCTTGACAAGTTTAAAAGTAGACTGGTTCGACCCATCACCATTCTATATTTGAATGCAATGTCTTCCAAATCCTCCTCCAAAATTGATGTTTTGAATGTGAATGCAAGATAAACACGTGTTTGGTGCACATGAATGTGTTGGCCTCTATGCAAATGGGGGCTTTTAAGAGAGGGAAGCGCCACCATCAGTCCAGTAGACATCTCATTACCTGGGTGTCAATACACGTTTAGCTGATGGATAAACACATTCGCAATTCATTAGCTTTTCACCATCAGTCCAACTGGTGGTGTTCTGTTGTGGGAAATGTCACTACCCCCCTCTTTTCATTGTTAGACATCAGAGAGCAGCTATTGATTGCAGCCTGAGCTCAAGTCACTGTTGGCAATCTGTTGCCATTTTAAGCGTAATGATAGAAAATGCGCGTTTGGAGTCTATCACATACCTCATCTTGACTGTTTAGTCAGCGTTTATTTTAACTACAGGGCTTGACCAAGGTTTTGTGTTGCAAAAGGCTTGCTTTTTGCTTCCTAAGGAAGAAAAGCAAGGGATTGACGGGTCTCTGCTTGCGTATGAAGCTTGATGAAAGACCCTCTCCTCCATGAGAAGCTCTGCAGTGGTGGAAAGGGAGAGAAAAAAGGGAAGAGAGAGGGTGTGTGTGGAAAAAAAGCCCCTCCTTGGTTTGGTAGGAGACATACAAAAGAGGTAGATGGGGGTAGGGTGAAACAGGCTGACTGTCTGGAAAGTAGTAAAACCAAGAGATTAGGGGGACCGGGAGTTCCTTTGGGAGGTTTGATTGATTCCAGAGAATTGGACTGGGACCCACACGCAGCGAAGGAGTATCAAATTACTAATTATGGGGTACCCCACCTCCTCTTCAAAATATCAGTTTATTCACAGCGCGTAGCCTTGGAAGTTTTCAACCATCGTCACCAGATGTTACCTTCAAGTTGGCCATGTTGTAGTCAAGTTTGTCCCCTTGGGTCTGGTACAGGTTCAATGGATTGCTCTGCCTAGTCCGTTGAAATGTGGCTACTATTCTTTCGCCTTCTCCTTTTGCCCTTCCCTGCAAGATGTAACATTCCATGAAAAGTTTGGCTTTTGTAAACAAATTGCTGCTGGCAGTGTAAAATCCACTTAGGCCCTATCTTATCTCTGTAATCCTACTGGGACTGACTTGTGTGCTGATCGTCTCCCAGCGGACAATGCAAATAACTTGCTGAAATACGTAAACATTTGGCCACCCTTTCTGCATTTACACAGCACTGCACAAGGTTTTATTATAACACAGACCACCTTCGATGTAACATGGCCTGCAGACTTCTCAAACAACTGTTGTTTTCATTGGCACTGATGGTCTTCCCCAGCTTTACCAAAACTTCATTTCCAGTTTTGTAGTTTTGTAGTTTTCAAAGTGAAAAGCTTTAAGATATTCTAGTGATTGTAAAGTTCATATCTGTGATGTGTTTTTTTTTTTAACTTTTATATCTGGAATTTAACCCTAACCCTAACCCCCCCCCCCCCCCCCCCCCCGAATAAATTCCGTGAAACAGCGACGCTGTGAAAGGTGAACCATGAGATAGCAAGGGAACACTGTATACTGTTCAGTGATTATTTATTTATAGTCTTAGGGTTTGCAGAAAGTCCTAATGATCTCTATCTAGAGATTTGGATAACTGTGTACTTTGCCAAGTGTTTGATTTATTTGCCCCGCTAATGAATCCCCCTTCCCATTGGACATTTGTTTTGGGGCTCTTTCATAGTAGAGAAAGTGAATACGATGCTGCTCCGTGCTATTGATGTAGAGGTGGAGTAAGAATGTCCCCGCTATCATAGTGAAACATAGACGCTACTGCCACTATTATAGCTATGAAGTCTGCGCTTGAAAGGTTTTGTGGGGTGGTCAAATTAACAGCAATTATTGAAATAATTTGCACTGACTGTCACAGTCTATGGTGTGTAATTGTTGGGAAATACAGATCAATATTTCCTGAATAGATGGCGTCACATCAGCTGGTGCTTCTGTTGGGGGGTTAGATGGGATTTCACAAATTAAACTTTGAGTTGCCTATTGTGGCACAGTAAAAATACTTTTAGTTCATCCTATAATGCACTTGTGTTGACTCATTTGCTTGTAAATTAATCTTGTTAAAAACTTTTGTACATGTTCAACTTCAGCCAAGACCTTATTTGCACATTGGAGGTAATGGATGTCTCAAAACCTGCAGAAGAAGCTGTGACTCAGCTGGACAAATGAGCCTTGTTTGTAGCAGGTCTTGGTCCAGTAGTTCTGTCGAAATCTTAAAAGTCTAAAAAAATCTAAAGGGGTATCTGTACACATGGGACACAGGACATAGGTTGTTTTTCCTGCCAATTATATTGTAATTCTTTGACTATATACGTATTGTATGATTTCAAGAGCTTCTTTGTTTGCTCTTCTAAGTCCAGACAAACATAACAAGGGAGCTTGAAAAAAGCCAAACACTGCCAAGATGCCATAAAGCTGTTGGAGGTTCCCAGTATGACTTCTCCCAGACTTTATTGTAACCCGAGGAGTGCAACATTTTTTACATTCTTGCACATGTGATATATATTTATTTGGAAGTCTCACTTTTTTTTTCCTCTTTTGCCTTTTCTTAAATTGCTTTACTTTTTAATTGTATTCTTATGGCTCCTGTTGTGCTTGTACCAGGCTTTCTTGTTCTGCTGTGATTGAGTAATATTGAGGCTTAATGACTTCTGGGAGAAGAGGCTTCCTTGGAGCTGGCTGACACGTGTGGTAGCCCAACAAGCAAAGCATACACAAAGAGGAGTTTGAAATCGGGCTTTGATTTTTTACTGTCTTTTCCTTGCCGTGTACTTCAGCTTCTGTGCTGCTGTGATAAACACCACGTGATGCTTTTGTCCTGAAGCCTGTAGTAAGTCAGTATCCAGTGGGTTGCTTGTGTTGGAAAGGAGTCCGTTTGATTTGGACATTCTTTCGTGTTTGTTAAACTTTCTCTCCACATAGTGTGTCGGCATTGATATTATACTCGATTGCATTCTTGAAGAAGTTGAGGTAGTGCTAATATAGCACAACGTGCTTCCAGTAAGCAGTGATGCTAGCAGTTCAATCTAAAATAGATCACATGCATCATTTATGTCTCAGTAGTTTGGCAACGCTTGCCCTGATCATCATTTCATTGGGAGCTAAAAATGCAGTTAAGGTTAATGCAATAGTGAGGTGGCGAGGCTTCGTCTTGGCAGCCGCCGAGGTCACAAATTATGGCATCTTAACTGATTAATAACCCTCATTTGATTGCAGCCTACCTGCTGGAGTGCCAGCATCCTGCAGCTCTCAGATATAAATTTATTCTTTGCTGTCGTTTTGGAGGACGTCCAGGATGTGATGAATTCTCTCGAAGGTCTTCTCAACGGGGTGGTTTTGTGATGAAGTGCAGCTGTTAATTAACTTGTGCTTCTAAAAGCAGTGCAAGAATCAGACAACATTCCCGATAGTGATTTTATGAACTAATTGATCCCCTATCCATCAAAAGCTCAACACATTCAGTACAGCATCAACTATGTTACACAGGGTGAGTCTCAGGCTCGGTCGGTCAAAGGAGCTCTTCATGCGCTGGAAGGGTGTGGAGGCTCCCAGTCACAGAGAGTCGATTGTGGGCGCCGCTTAATCTAGCCGGCTGCCATCGTCTTGTGCCCGGCCTGTGGCTCTTGGCAACTCTAGACATGGATGGCTGTTTGGGACTTTTTATACAAACCGATGTTCCACATCTGGGCATGAACAGATGTTCCCTCCATGACTTGAAATGATTATTTTTGCTACAGTGTGTGTCAGTTAACATGTAGCAAAGATTAGATTCAAAAGTTTTTGTGCTCATTTTATTTGGAAAAAGCGGGTTGAACGGTCTTCACAAACCTATGTGTTTTTGAATTTGCCTATAAACGTCTTTATTTAGAATCAGGCCAAATGACAGATTACGACACGGGAGTAATTTGCTGGTCATGCGGTTTTGGTTGGTCTGTTAAGAATTTTGATTTCTAGATCAGAGCATAGAATGTTTTTTTTTTTTTTTTTTTTTTTTTTTTTTTTTTATAGGACTCATAAATTATAGCCTAGTTTACCCTTTACTGAATCATGTGACCATATTTCCACATTGTGACTAAGATTTTTAAACTTTTCAAGTATACCCCTTATAATACAAGTTTCCTGAACTCCAATCATGATTCCTCATTTAATTCATTCTCTTTGAGGTTGGGGTCTTTCCTCCATAGCTTATTTAATCAAGATCTTAGAGCTTGCTGACGATCCGATCATTTGAACTGGCTGTGTTGCCGAAGGGAAACATGGAAAACAGGCAGGACGGTGACCCTTGAAGACCAGACCTGGACATGCCCGATTCAGAGCCATCAGCAATTCCTGATGCCTACAGTAACTTGTTTCCTAAATTTCCTGTGTTAATTTATACTCCCCCTGCTGCTGTAGTAATATTAACCCCTGTTTCTGCGGCTAGATTGGAGCTGAAACGACTGTTTGAGTAGTGGAGTGGTATATAGAGGTTTCTTTGTGCTTGTTGGGAGCACCCCTTGGCTCTGGCTCCACTGACTGCACTGAGCCAGTCTCATCTCCACTCTGAGCTCATCTAAAGCTGACAGAGGTCGAGAGCTAGCTCAAAATGTGAAATTAGCGTCTTTCTTTCACTGCCATGGTGTCATGCAATCGGTCCTCTCTTTTGAGTCTGCTTTTGTGTCTTTCTTCCCAGTTGAACAGCAGCACAGTGAAACGTGATGGCATTTCTTTTGTGCTCAAATGTTTATGTGAAGTAAAAGTTGAGACAGGCCAGAAAATTATAATTGCCCCTTGAAATGTGAAATCCAGTACAAGTACTTTTCACTTGTAAGGGAAATATCAAGCCACAAGGGACATAGTATGTGGGCTTTCTGTACGGATTACAGAATTACGAAGGAGCAGTTTGTGGATTTGTCATTTTGCTTGTGCTTTTTTTGCAGTCAGAATAAACTGAAGTGGCTTTGGTGGTTGCATGTGTTTTTTTTTTCTTGCACAATGCTGATAATGGCCAGATAAGATTACATGCCTTCCCTTCACTCGGGGGCTCATTTCCTAATGTGGATTAGAAACCTCGACCTTTGGGTAAGAATATCATCTATGTGACAGTTTTAGTAGTCTGAATAAAGACATTACAGTGCTGTGAGAATTATACCACATGCAGAATTCAAATGGCTCAGTACTTGCTCAGAACAATTTCTGTTGTTCCAGTGGCGCTAGCACTCTCTTACCACTACGTATACTCATACTATGCAGCTGGGTTTCTTTGTTAGACAGATCTTAGGAGAGGCAACCTCTTTGATGAAACAGTCACTTGAGTTGTTGCAATGCAGATATGACCTTCCTGTGACTGATATGAAGGAGGAAGAGCAGGGTGAGCTTGGTGAAATGATAAGCAGATGAAAACAGAGCCAGAACCTGCTGCAGGTGGGGATTTTTACTTGGCTTGATGTTTTTGTGATAGGCAGTGAACCACTGGCATTCACGGCTTGATCGCGCCTGCTTTTGTCACCCCTGCTTGCTCCCAGCCTGTGGCAGGTCACTCATGAACAGCACCAGCATGGCTGCAAAATGGATGGCAGCTAGCAGGGAGCACCTGCGGAGGAATAGCAGGCGAGCGGCATTCCATCACAGGACCCTGAGACACAGATGTCATATGAGACTCGAGGGATGTGTTTAGAGTGGGGGTGGGGCGGAGGGGCCAATGGCAGAGGTTCTGCTGTGGTGGCCCAGTAATGGAGTCGGATCGAGCCACCTGCTACCAACTGATATTTAATGAAGTGCCTCATCTAGAACACCGGGAGATGAACATTGATGACAGCAGTTTAACTTGTCTCCTGTGACCGGAACTACTCTTTTATTTTGCGACCTCCACGGCTGACATTGATTACATATATATAGATATAATAGATATATATTATTTCCCAGAGATGAACTGGGCAGTGGGCACCTTCAATTTAGTATGCTTTTTATCCTGCTCTTTAATTCAAGGATTACTGCCAACTAAAGGACTATATTTGTACTAACTCACTTTTAGAATCAGGACCGTACGGTGTCGTGCAGAATTAAGTGTGGAGGAATACTTTCATAATCAGATTGTGATGGGTGCTGATTTGCTGCGTCATTGACCTCTTTGAACAAATATTTTGATAGGTTCAATACAAATCAGACTAGATTTGAGTGAAAGCACAAAACTGGATACCTAAATAAACCACAAAGAAAACTCGGAACGGCCGGTCAACCTTTTTATACTGTTCATTGCTCACATTATTGCAATGGGAAATAGAATTTACATTTTTAAATCACAATCACTTTCAAGGTTTAGATTTGTTCTGAATGTTCTCTGCTTTATTAGCCCAGCTGTTGTGGTGCTATTTCATACAGAAGTTTATTTCCCCCAAACAACTTATTATTTTCTTCTTTATTATGCATTTTTTGACGACTGCAACTTATACTTGACTTTAACTTAACTTTGTTAAATTTCCTTTATGTTTACACCTTAAGCACCCAGAGTACTCTAAAATGAACACCTGCACTATATTCGGACATCATAACAGACTGAAATATAGTATGCACTGCAATCTGCTTATGCCATATGCTGTGCAATACAGTCGTGAAGTGCTCATCTAAATAAAAACAAGCTTAGCATTAATTAAGCAGGTGTGAACGCATGATAGTCTTAGTTGGTTTTGACACTGCTGTTAATTCCTGGACAGCAGTTAATTCACTTGACAAGTAAATACTTTCATCTGCCTTCAAAAGAAGATGTCAGGAGTGGTTGGGAGTTATAAAGGGTGCAGTTTTTATTAGCCATTGTTGGCCGGTGGGGTGCTTTTTGTTGCAGACTGACAAGGGACTCAATAATGAAGCTCTAATCCAATGATGTCTGAATCAGTGGACCCCTCTTGCACCCCCCCAATGCCAGCGCATTCCTGGCCTTGCGGGGCAGTGTTTCGGGGCCAGCGCTTTGTCACGCACCCGTCTGTTCTGGCCGCAAACTACCATGGTGGTAGTGGGGTAATGGATTCAAGTATGTAAATGTAGGGGATGCAAGAAATGGCACAGCTTGTCCACAACTCTGATTATGACAAATGTTTTTTTGTTCTCAAGTTTTTGCTGAGATTATTTCGTTGCCCCCACAAGTAGACAGCCACTTGGCTCTAAATTGAGCTCTCCATCTTCATCCTGTGACTATGTTGCCTTGTAAATTTCGAAGCAGAGGTGATGATGGACCCTTTTGGCTCAAAACCAATGGTGGCATGCGCAGAAAACAAAACTTCGTTTAAAATAGAGCTTTGGTGTGAATTTTGGGAATGCACATAGACAGACTAGTGGTCCTACTAGTCTCGTGTATACATTGGGTTTCATTGTGGGCTAGAGAAGCTTAGCTGTATTAATTACCTGTGTTTCTCAAAAGTAACTCCAAACTTTGACTTGCATGGATGGTTTGAAGGAAGTGTGTCTTTGGAAGCTGTAAAAAGCCATTTAAATCCTTTTTAATGAATACTTTTGGGAAGATGGCATTTAAGAGTTGGGTGAGATTATCACTTTGTTTTCATAGGTTTAATTAATGACGTTGTTTCATCCATAGCTTAGTAAGAGGCTTTAAAAAACACAGTGGAAGTTTTAAGCACATCTGAAATTGCACATCAAAATGATACTTTTCCTTTCATTGAGTTGCATGAAGAATGGGGTCAAAATGAATTATGCAGTGATCATTTTGTTGACTGGCAAATTTTATGTCAACCAAAATATGAAAGGAAATATGAAAGTAAAGCGCATTACAAATAAAATTTATTATTTCTATTATTATTTATTTTATTACAATTATTATTAAAATCATACACCTCCCTAAGTAAAAAAATACAGTATATGGATTCACATGTAATAAAACAGACAGTACTTGTACTTTGTTTTTTGTTTATTTTTGTCAGTCTCTAACAATATAATTTCCTGTGGGGAAGCAATTGAGTGAAATGCGGGAAACCATTAGGAAGCCTGGGACTCGTGTCTCTTCCTGCTGAGTAAATAGTGCTGAGGCCTCCATTCATTTCTTCCACTTGTGAATGAGCCTAGTTGCACTTGTTAAAATAACATCAGGATATGAACTGTACTTGCACAGAAGCATCCAGAAGCTTCCTTGTTCTTCTAATTGAGTCGATTGAATTGGGCTGTCTTTTGGTTTCAAAAGTTTCCAAGGTACCTCTGAAATTGGTTTGAGGAACAGCAAATGAAGAACTGCCCATGTATGTTTTTATGCTTTTGGCGATCACTGTGTTAGCACGCATTGCAGTCCCTCAGTTTCATAAGTCGGCTTTTGAAAAGAGTGAAGTCAGCGACGGGGAGCAAACTACAGAGTGCATTGTGCTGTCTTGTTTTCTTCTAGCTAACCCTTCTTGGCAGCGACATCCTCATTTTTCTGTGTGGAATGCATGCGTGACTTGCAGCCAGACGGTGTTACTTAAATTGTCACCCGAGAAGCCCTCCGGGATAAAATAGTTTTGTCCTTGAGAAGAGACCATAAGCGTTTTTGAGCTGGTCCGCATTCTATGATGATTTGGAATGTAGTTGGGATTTAGGCCATGTCTACTGCCAATCCTTTCCTTCGCGGGTAAAATTCAATTTGCGTTTTACAGTAGTGTTTGACTCGACTTTTCACTTCTTTACAAGATTTTCTTGACATAAGCTTCACTTGAACTGCTTTCAGAATAGTGGTGTTTAATTGTTGGGTCAGATTGTTATGCCCAAATTCGGTACTTATTGTAATTGCTCTTTGGTTGGCTCCCAGATTAAGCCGCAACTAATCAGGTTAGCGCTGCAGATTTTCTCAGATTAATTCCAGGAGTCCAATCTAACCGGGTTTACTTTCTTCCCTGTAACAGACAGAGCGTCTGCGTTACCTGGGATTTACTAGCATATGAAGATGAAATGATGAGATCAGAGGTGGTGATAAATCCTGATGGGAAGAATCCGTAGGCAAAATGAGATGCACACACAGCATCGTCTCAATCCTCAAATGCTCATGCCCTCGTTCCCGATAAATTGGTTTTAGTTGTTTTACTGGTGAGAGGGGGAACAGTCCTACAGAATTGTGGTTTGTTCTGTCAGGTTGGCCATAAATTTTCCATTCTAGCATTCTTGTCTCTAATGGTGTCTGATGCATCCTTGTCGTTACTTATTTGCATTGTTGTATGGGGGGGATGAAATCCAATATTGGATGTCTTCCCTTTTGTTGCACTCCATTTAGCCTCTAGTGATATATTTATAGTTGCAACCAACTAGGCAGCACCGATTCACACTGTGTAGACAGTGTGAGCTTTCCTCGCCGGTGTCCCAGCAGATTCACAGACAGCTAATTTAGTGCTTGTTAAGTGATTTAGCGTCTGTTTTTATAGGACCCTAGCGAACCACAGCAGAACCCCCCACCCCTACACACACACACACACACCCTTGCCCATTGCCTTTCCTGCCTGTGGCACTGGGGCTGGCTTTTGAATATCAATCAGCCCGAGATGCATTGTTGTGTTTATTGAAGGGGGATGGGATCTTGGTTGTAGTAGCTACTTGAGGGTGTCAATCAAAAATACAGCGTGACCAATGCGTAGCTCATTGGAGGCTAGTTGGAGTTTTCTCACGGGGCATGAGACTTAAAGCTTCTGCCTGAGGGTCGAACCCTGCCGTTCCATCTCTCCGTACAATGAGAACATTGGTCGAGCAATCAATAACAAGCTCCCTCTCCTCGCCGCTACCCTGGTCAGCTGCTCCCTGCTTTCCATATATCAACACCGTGTTCGATGTTGGCTTCATCATTCTCTGTCAACCCCGCCAACACCTCTGTGTGTAATTGTATTAGATTAGTCATGGTGGCGTGGTTATTTGGAGCACCTTCACCGCTATTGGGCCAGAGGTTTCATTTTATTATATCTACTTCCCCAGATATTAGTTTCAAGTATGTAATGTATCATTCCCCCCCCATAGGTTTCAATAGTCCTTTATTAATGGCAAACCCAATTGCGATGGGACTGATCAGTTCATTTCTTCTTAAAAACAAATCCCAGAGCAGTCATGTTTTAGTGGAACAGAAAAGAATAATCCTGCACATGCTCTCAGGGAGAGAAGATGTAAAGTCACGCTTGGCGATAGAATATAAAAGAAAAATTTCCACACCTTGTTCTTAGCTGCTATTCAAAATGACCTAAAGATTTTCAAATGCAGTGATTATTGGCTCGTTACAAGGGTGTGTTTTTGGTGTGTGTATTGTGGACAATTGTATTTATTCATCTTTAGAACAAGGAAAACATTCAATTTCCTTGATGCAATTATCTAAAATTGACTGTTTTTTTTTTTTAAACAGCAGAGCACCACTTACAATATGATACCTTTTACTAATCCCCTCATCAACTAATGAGAATTGCTTCGTGTTAACAACTTTTGTATAACCTGTTGTGCATGTGTGGATAATCTTGTTGTTGAGATACAATGGCAGTATGTTTTTGTGAGAATAGCACAACCAAGAATGGGAAAGATTTAAAAGACACGGCCAGAGGATCTGTCTTTGTCGATTACACACGCACTACAACCTTGGCGGCCACATTAGATCTCTTTCTCCGCACACCAAATTCCCATTAATAATGTATACAGCGCTCTGGCGCGTTTGCTCCCTATTTTGCCCTCCCCCCAGCATTGCCCCTGTAGGCGTCCTACACACCCACCTACCTTCATCCTGTTGTGCCAAACCCTGTTCGTCCCTCCCCCCAGACACATACACACGAACGTACAGTTTCAGCTGTGAGACTGCTCGCCAGGAGCCATGTCAGGCGTGCATATATCATTATAGTTTTGTCCACACCCTCCCAAATAGTCACCATCGCCGGTCGTCAAAAGAAGCGTTGTTGAATAGTTAAGTGTTGGTGTCAATGTTTTGTTGCCGTTATTATCTGTGTTTCAATGAGGACTTGAGCTTGTTTTGTTTCCCCTGACACAAACCTGCGAACAGTAACAAATGAATGACAAGTTCAAAGGAGGTTGTGAGAATTAAAAGATGTCTACAAGCTATTGTTGATTGTCTTCTGCGTACAAAGTGGGAAAAGTCGTGTTTTATTCATGTCATTCTCAGTTTGATTGTCACTTTAACTTTGCCCCCCTCATTTGATCAGAGACAAGCCTCTTTAATGTCTTACACTGCAGTCTCAGTTGGGGAATCAGACTAACTTGATATTTTGTCCATGATATGAGCGTAATCATGGTAAAATAGTGCCATGACTCCATAAATGTGTAGAAATGTGATAGGCCTATTAAGGAATTTTTTTTCTGATAAAACAACTCAATCAATATTAAGACAGTGTTTACATATTACACTTGATGTGTCCTTCATAACTAACACCCAGAAATCTACCAACGTAAGAAAAACAAAGTATTTTAAGTATTGTGCACAGTCCTTAAATGCGTAACATCAGTCACTTTTATAGAGAGTAGCAATATTTACGAGCTGTTTAATCATCATTATCATTATGATTTATCGTTCGTAAGGATCCTGTCAACACACAAGTTTAAGTTCTGGCCTCATTCCAGTGAGAAGTGTAAGAGAAACATGTGCGACCCAACACATTTATTAATTAATTCGTGATTTGTAGTTATGTAATGTGGTGAGAAAGTTGACATGTGACATTTATGAACACGTGTATGAGTTGCTTGTGGCTAAAGTCATGAACCTGTACATTTTGCGTTTGAAATGCACTAATGCAGTAGTAATCCTCCCACCATAAGTGAAAGATGGAAAAAAAAAATAACTTAATGGATGAGCATGATGGATGAACTTGCCTGCGAGGGCACTTACTTGAGCCGCATTTCTACCAAGCAGTTGGATTCACTTCAGCGCGTCATGGTTTGACAAGGAAGTATAAATCCTTATGTTTTCACCACGTCGTGTTTAAGTGGGATGGATTAGCTTTTCAGCTCACACATACGCGATGGCAGTACGGAATGTCCCAAGCGTGAACAAAATTGTGTGATTGATCCGATCTATGACATCATTGATTGACTGGTAAATTGACATTACAGATGATCTATGTGTGACTTGTTTGAAGGTTAATTTACCATAAAATCGGTTCTAATTTTAATCAACATGTCTGGGTTTTACGTAAGATAGCATTTAAGTAGCGGACGTTTGTTGTTGAATCAATAGTTTTACATTTACAAATAAAATTCACATAATTTTTGCCGACATGTTCGCAAAGCTTAAGACATCCACTCATGGAAAGAAAAAGAAAGAAAAGTAACAAGTGCAGTCGAGATCGTAACTTACCGTTGCTAGGCTTCTGTGTTATTGACCGATCCACTCATTTGCTTCGTGCCGCGTGACGTAATATTAGTGATGTGACGTAATAAGAGCGCGGCGCAGCACGTGAGTCATGCAATGCTGCGACAGAATGAATCGATAATGAAATTAATTGCCAAGACCTTTAAATGTCAAATTTGATCAATATTATCGATTTGTTGTAGACCTATCCGAAAGCACACTTCTTACTGTTTTGTATTTGGGTCAATATAGTCTGATGTTACAAACAATGATGCAAATTGATGTTTATGCTTTCTGTTGATGATATTGAAGCCATTAAGGGAATTCCACCTACTGTTTGAAAAGTAGTAACTATAGTCACACGGTAGTACATTTTTTGACGGTTAACCCGTAATTGAACCAAATTGAGAGCGTTTGAATCATAATCGAAATATGGGGCGGCAAAGGATTGTCAGCCCTGTTGTTGACCGAATCCAAACAGTGGAATTAACACAGCGGATTAAGTATAATACTGCCAGGTATTTTAGTTGCCCTCAAACACATTCTCATCCGGTTTACAACTCAGTTTGGTTTGGATGTCTCACTCATAGCTTTTCACAGTCAAACAAAGAGTAAAGCGAGAAAAGCATTCAGTGAAAAAATATCAGTTGACAAATCAAGGGCAGATTTTCCACACTCCTAGAGGAGAAATATTTGCTGTCCTCTCCTGCAGGATTATGTTTATCTACCCTTAAACTGTCGATGTCATCTGCTACGGTATATCTATGAGCTCATTAATCTACAAGGGTTTAAAGCTACTGCTCAGTCGCCTCAACAGAAGTGATGGCCGCCACGGCGCAAAGGATATGACTCAATGTTCACAGGGCTCACATTTGATTGAACACGAGCATATCTTTATGCAGAAAATGCAAATATCTAACGTGATTAATAATGGAGATTCACAGTCATGCAGTGGGAGCAACACCTGTCTGCTTAATTATGCCAATTTCAGACAAAAAATGAAATTATAAGCGGACATAGAAGTGGTAGGTTTCAGCTTTTAAAAGTTGGGAGAAACATCCAATGGAATTTGTTTGCTATTCCTCACGGAAATGTCCTCCCACCCGACCCGAGGCTATCTGTCTTTGTGTCATCCTATTGATTCTAGCAATGCTAATTAATATGGAGAAAAGGGCACAGGGTTTAAAAAGGAAAAAAAAGTGGTGACTATTGAGGTGGTGTGAGAATGGAAACGGGGGAAAGATTCATCAAACCCGAAGACACTATAGTCTTAGTGCTGGCATATACCTTCTGTACCTCTCAAAAATGTCGAGCTGAAAGGTTTGAGCGTGCGATCTGATAACATTTATACCTGCAGTATTATATACTTGTATTCAGGAGGTGAGTTCGAGATGTTTGACCTTGCGGGCAAAACGTCTTTTCAAATAGGAATGAGATATTTACGTCTCCTAGCATCATCTCGTTCTGGGTAAATGTTAGCTTATGTGTTATGTTACAGACGGTCAGCCTGCGTTTAACTTGAAAAATGGCACTGTAGAATTTTGTTATGATGAATTGGCTTCAAGTAAACATACACAGGAGGATTGCTTGTGCCTTGCCTTTGTTTGTCTTCTAGTCCACACGCCCTTTGAGCTTAATTTACATTCATATTGAATTCGTTACATGTCATATGCTCACAGATGTTGTCAGGGGATACGGGCAAGACTTATCCTTTTTTATAGAGGCAGCTGTGCCCATTCAACTGTATTTGTTCTAAGTGATGAGATAAGGAGGAGCATGCATAAATGTTTGATGAAACTGATACTATGTTAACATTGTCCCTTGTTCTTTTTGACAAGTGAAACAACACAATTTGTCATATTTACTCATTGGCATTATTTAAAGGGAGAATCTGAAGCTACAATAAGGCCTTTTTTAAGCGTCTCTCTTTATCAGATGATTGTGAGATGGTCTCATGCATTATTGCAACAAGAACTATGTCAACACATAAGTTATTCTACAAAGAACAGTGTTTGAATAGTTTCTTTACTATGATTACACGGACTGTAGTGTCCTACCTGACCTTGCGTTGTGTCACCACTCGGACCGTTGAAAGACATTTGTGCAATAATTTGGAGCATGTTTACACAAGCCGGCCCACCGCTCTCAAGCTTTCCTTCCACATACAGTAGTCCGTCAGGACACGGCCATTCATCCCTCCTTGAAATTGTCAGTAATGTCAGAAATAGTGTCCATTAATCAGCACAGCGCCTAGTCAAGTGATGCAGGAAGCACAGAGGTCAGACCCGCCTTCCAATTATCATACGTCATCCCTGTAAAAGGCCCCTCGACACTCAGCCAACAGGTTGCCATGGAGACCCAGGACAGGGAGTGTGCGGCGGCGGGGGTTAGGGGTTGGATAGCAGTACAGGGGACCATTAGAGGACCATTCTATTGTAATTAATGGTGGTCCTTTTGGCTGGAAATCAGAGTCCTGAAATAGACACACATTCTCTGAGAGTAGATGTCACTGTGGCAAGATATATGTCCTCGTTGCTGCAAAGCCAAACATAGGTAATGGAACACAGATGAATGCTGAATGGTACAAAAGGGATAGATGGTTAAATGGTTTTCCTTTAGAATAGCGCTATCTAAGTCGCATAAATACGACACTGACAGATTATTTTGATTGCAAGGGCTTCTTTTTATAGTCTTTCGCTAGAGGACAACCTCTCTGATTGCTGTCTTTTTTGTCCATGCTTAAATAATCACGTGTCTAATCAAGTTTTAAACGCTGTTCACCTTGCGAAAACGCACCTCAGTTTATTGGCTTTATAATCAAATCTGAGGTCTGCTCACCCATTGGGGATTTTCAGTCTGCCAACCATTCATGCAGCCACAGCCACTTTGAAGTGCCGGCAGACCCATCTCTCCCCCTCTCCCTTCTCAAGCAGATAACTCCTCTCCATCTTGCATGCCTTAAATGTGCACACATACTCGGATATAAAAAGCAATACTAAGGGCAAATGAAAATGCAAACGCATGGCACACAGATGCCCTTGTTGGGGTCAAGAAAATAACAAGACACAGAAAACTTGATGGTTAAGTTTGGCAGTGGGCTTCAGAATATTCATGGGGACTGACGTATCCCAAAGGTGTAATCGTGACCCAACTCCTCACAAGTATCCATGTATATTCTGTGTAAAACCCACTTAAACTATCTCGCTTTTAAAACACCGAAACGTACGTGCACATGCAGGAAGCAGCCTTAGGAGAGCCTGCCGGCGCCATACCATCAATTACTTTTGTCATCAACCAAATCCCATTACTCCCACAGATGTTTCATTGCCATCTTTTCATGCTCAGACCGCACCACACACAGGTGTAGTCTCTACCCACTCGCTTCCATCTAATGATGGAGACAAATCTCCATTCACCATTCCTTGCGCTTCACTCTGTGGGGTTGAGTGCGTGCAGGGTTGTGCTGATTGATCTGCTGCTGGAAAGGGTGGAGGAGGCGATGGATGGAGACGAGGTATGGTGAGGAAATGCAGGCAAGACAAGACGGGCAGCTTTAGTATTTATGTAGCGTGTTTCATGCACACATAATCACCCAGGCCTATCGCCAAGTGCGTTAATATTAGTGTTGCAAAATATATGTATAAAAAAAATCAATATTGCGATATCGGTCCATGCAATATGCATATCGGCATTATCTAAGTTAGTTACGATTAATTAGTTAAGACATGTTGAGCATGCTTAATTTGCTCCATGAAAAAGGATTTTTTTTTTTTTTTTTTTTAGGCACAACCAGATTGTGTAGCCCTAGTCAAAAGACATATTTATTTTATGTCATCAATGAGATCTGCACTCAAGACAGAGAGGTAGAGACTTTCTGGTCTCAGTGGGTGTGACTGCTGAACTGAACCCACTGACAACATGCAAGATGTCGCATCTGGCGCCCAACGTGGGGCACAGCCATAAAACCCTGAGCGGAAAGTTTTAGCAGCAGTTTATTCACAGTTCATAAGCAGTTCAAAATGCTCAGTCGAGCTTTTCAGGTTTGTCCGGCACGTCATTGTAATTAATGATGGTCCTTTTGGCTGGAAATCAGTCTTGAAATAGACACACAAGTAAAACAAAGTAGTTGCGATTAGACTAATACATCTAAAACTGGAGGTTTGAAAGCATGGATTGGTGGATGGATGGATTTCATTTAAAATTAGGGCCTTCACAAACAAATCTTTTAGAATCAATTAGCCATAATCCATTGTTTATTTAAAATACCCCCCCCCCCCCCCCCCCCCCAGCCGAATCCAAGAGGCATAGGAAGTGCTGCTTGTTGGTTGATGCAAATTTCTTGTTTAATATATATTTTTAATTTGTTACTTAAGTTGTGTACTTACTGATAGCACAAACACATTTGTATTGTTTCTCCCTTGGGCTTTTTCTGCACCCCATCTCTCTTTGCTCTTCTTCAAAAATGGCAACGCACCCACATTGAAATTAATATAAAAATGCCACTTGTAGAATGAAAATGTAATTAATTTTGCTTCCCGCTTTGATCTAGTAAGCCAAATTGTATTTGCTGGCAAGCATCCTAGATGTAGACCGCTTTCTGCCCAAAGTCCGCCGGGATAGGCACTATCACCAAGATAGGAAATAGAAACTGGATGGATGGGGTTAAATATTCACCCAGAGCTGGAGGAAAAGAATGGGTAGGCGTAAGCAACACAACAGCCTTTTCAAATCCTTAGCTAGTAGCCCAGGTGCTAGCTCTCAGGTATCCCATCGCACCACCCCTTTTACTCTTCTGTTGCCCCGTGCTCTGTGATGTGTAATACTTCCTTGCGGGCATTTTGGCTCAAGCTGTGCTTTGCTTTCACTTCTCGCTCAGTCTCAACCATTCTCCTTCACAATAAGACACGATTGATGTGCTAGAAAAACATACATGTGGGTTTTACAGCTTTCACCCCTCCTTCCACCATCTTTACCCCCTAATTTTATCGTTCCCTCCGTCTTACCCATCTTTGCCCATGGGGCTCCATTAATATCATTTCATCCTGCGGAGCTGCTGACACGCTGCAAAGAGTCCATGATAAATAATTCACTCCCTTGGTGCAGGGCAGACAGACTCTCCCGCTTAGGAATTCAACATGAGTGAGTGTATGTAATGGTGGGGAGGGGGTTATTGGTGGGATTTTGACTAGTGACGGCAATACACATAGATGTGGGTTGGCAACACGTACCGTACACTACGGGACAGATAATCAAATGGATATAAAGTATTGACACTGTAGAAGATGCTTCCTCACACTGGGCAATGGTGGAGAAAATCAACATGTCTTTTCTCACATGAGTTTATATCAAAACTCTTCCCACTCTCACTTTTGTGTCTTTATCTCTGTTGCTCCCAGCAAGCAGAATTGGGTTTATCTGGAAATGTGATCACAGTCTACCTGATAACATCATTCAGAAAGTAATGACTGTTTGATTTATTGATGGGATTATTTGTGCAAATTCCTGATCAATATCTTATTTAATTCAGAAACAAGCCCCAGCTACACGAGTTGAAAGCCAAATTCAAGCAAGTCACCCAGAATTTATGGGAATTTAGATTTCATTCAATTCTACTGACGAATACAAAAACACGAGGTGCAATACAGATATTGCAACAGTTTTGACAGAAGTCCTCAAACAAATTTATTGAAACACCATTTTCAAGTCAACACAAGTCCAGTCTCCACGTTTGACATTTTGTTTTTAGGAAGTACAAATGTTTTTATTTTATTCTATTTTAGGGGCAGATCCTCCTTAAAAAAAAAAAAAGAATCATGAACTTTACTGGTTGCACACAGCACCTGCTACAAATCCCATAGCACAAAAATTAATATTGCACGTACAAAGATATTGCTCTACTCTCGACATGGACCTGCTCAAAATTAACGTGGCAACTAATGCAACCACTAATGTTTAGCATGTTGTCACCGCCTGCCTGCTCTGTGCTTTCCAATAGAGAGGAGGGTTAGGGTTAGAGGAGAAGAAGAGATAGTCTTGGATTTGATTAGCCTCAAGCTGCAAAACCTAATTGCCCCTTCCAACAAATACATATTGAAATGATGTATTCATCTTGAAGCTCCAAAGTCTGCTGTCATATGTTGCCAGAAAATAGGATGCCCATTGCTTCGTCCTCTATTGCCTTTGTCACAAAGAGTATAAGGGATGTGGTGTTTGCTATTCATAAAAGAATGTAAGATGATGTTGATAAGAAAGAAGGAAAGGACTTTTTTTTAACCAAATTCTTAAATACTTGATGACTGTCTGTGTTGTGAGGCTGTGCCATTAAATATTAAGCAACTAATTAATTTATATTGTTTTGATTGTTTTGACATTACAACGCCTACGGGCTCAAGTAATGACCGTTGCAGCGCACGTTTTCTTGGTTTGGTCATGTAATGTCTGCAAATAGAACATAGTACACCTACATTTCAATTTTACGCAATGTTGGGGTCTAGAATTTGGGTATTGTGTTAATCCTGAAAGCGTGTGGTATAGAATGTATTGTTTTTTAGAAAGGCATGTTTTTAGGCAGCCAAAGGATCCACACAATGAAGTTTGTTGATATTTAAAAAAAAAAAAGAGAAGATGATAATATCTGGCGGATTGATTAAATCATTTTGATGCTATATGAATTGGATGAAAGAGAGAATAAAGCAGTCGCTTATTCTACTACTGTGTCCGACCACGCTCTTTGACTAATGAGTGACTGTGTGGATGAGGTACTTCTGCGAACTTCCTCGTTTCCGAATCAGCAAACGGCTTCTTATTAACTAACGCCTTTAAATTCGTCACAGAAAATCCGGTTGAACAATCAAACAACCCATCTTTAACTAGAGTTTATTACAATGTGTTACTTATAATGTGTTACCTACTCACGTCAGTAATGTAAAGTTAAAATAGAGGACGCTACTGGGGAAGGGCTATTGAGGTGACTCTGTTACTTCTTTATTCAAGGAAAACAGGATTTGGCACGGCAGAAAGTGAAAGTGGCTTACGTAGTTTACAATCAATCAGGCTGGTCGTCTGTCCTGTTGCTTGCAGAGATGTTCATATGCTATTAGGTCAGTGTGGGAAGAAAGATTCAGAAAAATTGCATTGGCTTTCATCTGCTGCTGTTTATATGTGACCTCAGTGGAGTCAGTTCATCCTTAGTAGTGAGAAGCTCAGCTCTCAAAGGCCATGGTATTTGGCCTTGACTTAATCCTCAAAAAGGATTGTTCTAAGCCATGACAAAGTAATATGGCCTAAAGAGATTGCGCTAGTATTCAATCCGCATTTGCTGTAATGTGACACTTCAAATCTTGGTGATATTGCATTACCTTGTAATTTCTCAGACATTGTATTGTACATAATGTTACTTATATTAAACTGTTTTCTTATACTCAATTTCAAAACACAATTTCAAATGTATTAAATAACGGCAACAGTAAATTATTGACCAGACTTTGGACGAAAAGCATTTGACTACTAGGAATTGTTCAAGGAAATATGAGACTGAATGGTTTGCCTTCAACCATGAAATGTCCAACTAAAGCGTAACATTTATATACATGTGATTAGTGTCAGGTTTTCATGCGTGGGTTTTATTTGGCTTCAAACAGAACGAGAGATACGAACCAAATTGATTCTGAGTGAAACTTATCAACTGCTTAATGAATCCGGTTAATTGACTGTGCAAAGGGGTACCATAACACTTAAGAGCAGTAGCGATCTCCAGAAACCAGTCTGCTCATCTGTGCTTGCGTCACCATTGATTTTAGACTACTCTTCAAACTATAACACCGCCATAATTTTTTGTGCGCAAAAGGCCATGATGATGGCCATTACTGCTCTATCAGGACCATTTGAATGACTTAACACTCTTACTGCTCCATCAGAAGCATTCAAATGACTTGACACTCTTGTAGAGTAATTAGCCTCTCCGCTGAGATTGCAGAATAGTCCCATCGGGTTTTTTTTACCACTCGGCTTGCCCCCAGTGACTTGCACTGGGGTCTGTGCTATCAGTGTATCACTGGAGACAAAGACACCTTGGCAGAAGCAAATGAGCAGTCCTGTTTTGTCTTGGTATCTGCTGCTTTAAAGTAAGGTTGGAAGAGTATTTGAGGAGATTTGTAGTTAATACATCACAGCAAATGGAACATAGAGCTCCCGACTGCATGGTGACAATGAAATCTATGGCCCCCGTGCTTAAGCACATAGCTACTGACTGCCGCCAAGAAGGCTTGTGCAAACAGTCTGCGGCACATCTTAAGGTATTAGCAAGGTGACCTCACTGTGCCACTTCACTACCTCACGGTAGAGATGCCATTTCCCTTTCAACACTTCTGAAACTATCAGGAAGTTTTGGAATCATCTTGGTTGATGCTTTTGGTTGGATGCTATTTGGACTTGTTACTCCCAGTCACTACTGCTCAATATTTCCCCATCAGTCAATCCTCGGAATCTCCCTCCCACCTAGCTCGCTCTAGCTCTATAATAAGCAAACAAACCCACTTCCTCTTGACACTTACCACCGTCGCGGTGATTTGCTGTGCTTGTCAGGTCGAATCCCGAATGACACGATGACCTCTGTCAACAAAAGGACGGTTCCGGGAAGCTGGTCGGGTGTCATAATTTGTGCATAGGATAGATTATCTCTCCGACACGCCATTCGAATTCATTTTTTTCTCTATTGTCGAGAGTAAAACCTGGTGTGCTAGTTTGCTTGCGGCAACCGCAAAATGCATTGCTTAACGTGCTTTACCAACCCGCATTGGTAGAAGTGTATATGACACAATATTTTAACACAGACATCCATGTTTTCCTGTTATTCTTGGCGCTTATTGTATACCTGTAGCACCTTCTGTAATTGCATGCATGTCTGTGTCGTTAATTCAAGTATGGTGTTTTGGCTCTATGTCTAATTTATACTTGCAGTACTGTGTCACAGTTGCACAATAGCTCTTATGAAAATACAAAGAGTATCCCCAGGTGAATGATTGATCTTTTTTAGCCAGGATAAGGCATCTGTATTGTGATTATAGGTCCAGCGGGTTCTTTAACCCCCATTGACACAGACAGGCATGCCTGTACACTGAGCATCCATGAGCAATTTGCTTATTAGCACATAAATGAGTCTCTGTAAACCAGACACACAGCCACATAAAGTGTTAGTTTTCCCTAGATAATGAGATGCAAATGATCATGCATGGGGAATTGGAAATTCTCAGCAACAGGAGGGGGAAGGGAAATGATAAGTGTGTCTGCATGGTGGGATATTCTTGGTCTGCAAACCTAGCAGACAAGCAGATTTCATGGCAGGGAGCTACATGGGGTGTCTGAGGTGTCATTGCCAAGCAGGGTAACACATCCTTTACTGGTGTAATGGGGGTTAGGGGCATTCATGGTTGCATTGGGTGCTTTCCACACTCTGCTATTGCAAGATAGAATGGGATAGCTGAGCCTCTCCTTTCCCAGTAGTGAATATAGACTGCCTTACAAAAGAGGTAAACACTACAAAAGCCTTGGACGGTGCTAAGTAGAGAAAACTGAGTATGCATTTTTTTGTCGAGGACTTAATTGTATTGTAGAGCATTTTTTTTTCTTATTTTGTATGACCGTGAATGTGCAAAATAGGCTCTCTTTAAATCTTCAGAAATCCAGGCTATGAAAATGAATGAAAACTCTGTTGTTGCATGCTGGGCCTGTACCACAAGCATGCTACTTAAATATGTCTATAGGGCTTTGCACTACCAGTCAAAAGTCTGTACACACTTTGTCATGTTATTGAAAACATGTTCAAACTTTTTACTGGGAGTCGATGCAGAAGTGTATTTTTAGGAGGTTACACGGCGTATATTTGGGTCGAGAATTTGAGTTATGTGAATAATGCACGTCCCTGGTCACAGTAAATGTGCATGTAGCCCGAGAAGGGTTTTTTAGATCATAATCTTAAAGTGCACACAGGCAACAAAAGATCTGTGTTCCACCATTCATAAATCAATGTGACAGTCTGTAAATATGTATTTCATACGTTCTTGCTTTAGAACTGGGCTGTGCAGACATTTTAAATCCATTGTAACTTACTTGTTGAGTGTTTACAATGACAACCATTTTGAGAGCTGTTTTCAAACGTTGGCGTTTCACTCGCCATTATTTTAGTTCCTTTAAATTCAGATCTGTTTTTGTCACCACTTTATATGTACTGCTTTTTGTCAAACCTAATAATGAAAATGTAATGGAATTTAATTGCACGCAAGCAGGGTAACAAAACTAATGTGACAGTTAAGATCTGTCCAAAAAAAAAAAGACCAACAGAGGTAGAGAACAGAGAAGACCCCGCCAAGTAGAGGAGAGAGGGATAAAGTTTCTTTCTTAATGCCAAACTGAATAGAAAGCCATTTACATTGACTGAATTTGAGGAAATAAATTATTGCCACAGGTAAATTTTGCCATTCGAAGTGAGCATCAAGCAAAACAATCAACCAGGGCTGTAAAAACAAAACAAAAAGCATACATACATTTAATTCAGATTATGTTACTAGTTGGGATTATGTGTAAAAAAAAAATATATATATATACAAAAACTCTGATCATTGTTTTCCAAATAAAACCAGATGTTGCAAATGTTTTATTTTGATTCAACACAAAATAACATTATCTGCTTTCATTGTGGACTACAAAAATAGAGCGTTCAGGGACTGAAATTCAAAGTATATGGGCAGTTTCAAATAAAACAATGTCTCTGCACAGTTAATTGATTAAATCAATGATGATCGATTAATTTGATAAAACAATCAGTTGTCGATTAATCTAGACTAGAGAGTTGCAGCCATCCAAGTTTTTCATGATCAATTTTCACTCTTGACTCCAAATTTTATATTCTTTTTTTGTTTACTGCTTGCTCAAAGAACTGCCCTTGTGAGATGCACGCTGCCACTACACATTGACCTACCAATCTATCACAGTTACGCGGTGAAAGAAGTCAATTGATGTACGAGGCCCAACAACCCACACTGGGCTGTTGTAATTGAAAGTTGAACACTCACTGTGACTCGGCTGTGGCGCTATGTAAATCCGATCCATGCTTGCTGTCTTCTTCATTCTGCATCCTTATTGTGACAGAAAAGAAGAGCACATATGGTCCCGTTGGCAAATGTTGCGATTCACACATTTGTCACGGTCTTTCACTTAGTCAACATGGAATTAGCCCTGTAAAGATGCTTTATGTATTTTTACACTGTATATGGCGACAGACGAATGTGTTTTTGTGGCTAGATTTATGAGATGTGTTCAACAAATTCATGGTTGGTTTGATGATTCAGCAATGGGAGGAAATAGCATGAAACCTTTAAAAATAGTTGTAAAACTTGTACTCCACTGTTTATGTTGCACCTGGGCTATACAGTTAATGTGAGAAATGCAAAAGTCCGTTTTGGGGGAGTCAACATGCTTTTGCTTGTTATACATTGGTGAGATAAAATGGTGAACTTTCTTTCAAGCACCTTCTATTTTTCTTGCTCTTGGAGAAAGATTCATGCCAAGAAATATGTAATTAAAACAAAGGAAAGAATCTCACTTCAAATGACTTTTTTCCCCAGTGAAATGATGTATCTTTGTGTCAAATGTTTGTTTCAATATTATAAATTATTTAAAGCGTATTATCTTTTTGTACCATCCTTCTGCATCACACCATATTTCTTCTGCTGTAACTCCAGCTACTATATTTTCAAGTCTTCCAGAAATCTCTTCTTGGGTCTTCATCCTTCCTTCTAGCTGGCAGCTCCATTTCCAGCATCCTTTTACGAATATAGCCACTGTCCCTCCTCCGCACACATCCAAGCCGTCTCAGTCTGGCCTCTTTAGTCAAAGAGAGAATTGTTTGTCTTCCTCTAATGGAGCACATTAGCAAACATCTTGAGCATTCATGTGGCAATTTATGTCCCGCTGAAAATTTTAAACCGACACTGAGCCCTGATGATTGACCTAATTATTTATGGTTTTCTGGCATTATAATTTCATAGCTAATCAATGTTGCCCTATATAATCTTATTTGCCCTGGTGAACTGACATTCATTTAATTACCGTAAGAGTTTCATATAGGTAAAAACAAAAGTATATTTTTAGACTATCAGGACATTGTTCTGTCCAAAGAGCTTAACCACTCCGTTTCCTCGAGTGTGTTTTTGTCTCTGCACCATCGTTATATTTCCCCAGTGTAAGGACGGTCTTTTTTTTTTTTTTTTTTTTAACCGACCTAACATTGCCACAAAGGAACAAAAGGCCTTTGAAGGTACACCTTAAAGAAGAGACGTTTCTACAGTCCCTGGAATCAAAGGATGCAGTGCAACTCCTTTGGGATGGTCTCCGTGGTTAGCCAGCAGTCTTAGCTGGGGTCCCTAAAATCAAGCGTCTTTCTTTTCTTTTTTTTTTTTCAAATCACCATGGGGGACATCAACACAAATCATGCAGTCATCTGTGATGTTTGTAAAAATAAGAAGTGCACTATTTGCTGTGTTATATCAACATGTGGGACCCCTGTCACAGCATTAAACATGAATTGTGATGGCAGTACTGATGAATAGGAAAGAATTAAAGAGCTGGAGCGATCTGTTGAGTCTAGCGTGGTAAAGCCAGTGGACTGGAGCAGGACTCGCCCAGTGACTGGCTGAGCTGGCTCGTTTCCAGCAGCGCCCCATGCTGTAGACAATACTACCTGTGTGCTGTGAGAGTGTGGGAGTGCACGCGCACATAGACATTTGAAAACAGCCAACTGCTTATTTTGTGTTGACTGGAGGTTTGGGACTTGTCCTTCCTTCTCCCCTTTCTGTCGTGCCTCTGTCCCCTAAATGTCTATCAACAAGCTTCAGCTCCGGTTTTGGCTTTTTGTATTTGAATGCATGTTTGAAATCTGGACTGCACTTTATCTACGACAAGGGCTTAGAACTTAAAGGGGATCAGATTTTTTTTTTCCGACGGTGACTTTTTGACCATTGCCTTACAGCAATTGGATACCTGTGACCTCCAATAAACACACTGGCGGCAAGAGGGGGAGGAAGGTGAACCCAAGGGGGTCTCCATTCTCTGGTTACTGCATAGAGGCAGCCACTGACCGAGGGTCGCTATAGCAACGCTATTTGATTCCTACAACAATACAAGAGCGCCACTCCCCTACCCCCTTAGAAGTGCCACATTTGCAATCTGGACCTGTGTGATTGGCCCATCATACTGGCGATAACCATCAAGTGGTCGATTTTGCTGTTTCTGCACCCAGGGTGCATTCAAGGCTAATTGAATACAATAGAATAAAATAGAACATTGGATTTCTGCCTGACTATTAATCTCTGTTAATATTTGATTCGTTTCTTTGGCAGTGTTGGGTCATGCAATGAACAATTGTGACTCGTGAGCAAATTTTACACTGGATATCCTTGAGTAGAACTCAATTAAAAATCAGGCTGTTTTTGCTATTTTCCGACCAGGAAGGTCAAACACCTGACCATCTAATGTCTTGCAAGATTTTTATATAAGATTTTCTTTTGGTCTAAGGTGTGTTAAGATTGGATTATTCCTGATAAGTGTCCAAAACTGTTTGCGGCCAACGACCTTGAATATTAATTTTGAATTTGATTGATGATATTTTTATCTTAATGTTTGTGATACAGGTAAAAACAAATCTTTTGACATTTGAAAAATCCTTATTTGTGTACAAAGCCTTAGTTTTTTTGTCTTCAGATAAGACATTGGATATTTTTAGCAGCTTTGTTTTGTTGCTGAAGGCAATCACACATCAAGTTGTTATCAGGTTCTAGTTGTAACTTGCTAGCCTGCATGGGATCAGAGAGGGTGAGGGAATGCGTGTTTTGTCAAGACAAGAAGTCTTATTTTACAAAGTGTGCCAGAATGTTTCTGCTTCTTGTTTCACGGAAAGAACGGGGGCAAGAAGACAAAATTTGAATGTCAGTGTTGTATTGACATAAAATACTTGACATAAAAATATTTATTTAAGCTGTGATTGGTACCTTCTTTGACCATGAAGGTGCTTGCTATCAACAAAACATCACAACCACAAATGTGTCCACATGGCACTAAGGTACCCGGAGTTGTAAGATAGCTTTACTGATTAATATTAACATATAATATTCATTGATATTAATATTTAATAATTATTTTTTGTCATTATTTTTAAAATATTCTTATTTGACTTGCTTCTTATTTATCGTCTTGCCATTCTTTAAAGTTAATTTCAAAGTTGAGTTTTAGTAGTTGAATAAATACTAAGTTTTGAAATCAATGAAAAATCGTGCTTATGAATTGTAGTTTCAATATCAGTTACTATGTGTGTATAGTGGTGATGATTTGTCTTTCCATAAGCACCCAGACCGACTACTTAACTCTTAACATAAAAACTGTAAACACCATAACACATTACAACCCAGAAAGATTATCTTGGGTGAAAGTTGAAAGAAAAAATATTCCAAAGTGGGTAAGCTGAGAAGACTAAAGCCATATGACCAAAATACATCATGTGGTGTGCCCAGTGCCCTGCCCCCTACATTTTGCAGGAAATACCATGTTGGCTGTGTATGAGAGCAAGAACATTGGCTGGGCCTCTAGGGTGTGAGCACATGGACCCAGACAGCCCTATTTCTTTGTCCCCCTGCTGTCTTGACAAGCTGTACACTTCAGAACATCAACTGAGTCTTTCATCAAGCCTTTAATATGGACTCGATGACCTCCTCTGGACCAGCTTTTCTTATCCGTATTGGGAGTATACGTATATACCATTCTTGCTGAGATGTCAAACATCTATGGACCTCCTATTGAGGTATCTTTGAACTTGTAAAGATCCTAAATATAGGAGCACCTTTGCACCTTTTATTTGGGATTTTTGTAGCTTCTCATTAGTGGATGAAATTCGATAATAGCAGTATTTTGGCAATGTTAGGACCGCCGTTGCTGGTCAGGGCAGGCCAGCCTTTAAACAGACGATGGTATTGTTTGCACATCAAAAGAGCCAAGGCCAATTATCACCTCTGCCTTTCAACACGACAGATGCTCCTCCTGTAGAAAGTGGAAAAAAAAAAAACAGTATTCGAACTCACAGCAACCCTTCATTAAAGTTGTGTTTTCATTTTTTCTGGCTTTGTGTTAAAAATTTAGTGGCAGTGATGCACAATTGCCATTGCTTTCACAGATCACTACAAAAATTGATCTAATTATCCCATCCCCAATGGCATGTACAAACAGGTTCATGTGACAGGAAATGTGGCATAGTCAAAAGAGTGGAAACTGAAGATGACAACTCTAAGCCTCAAGGTGATTTTCGCAGATATTTGCCTTGGTATTCTTTTACAGAGTTTCAAGGTCTTGTGTTGTAATACAGTTTTCATGCAGAGTAAAGGCCTATTTATATTTGCACGGGTAACAATAGCCGCATCTCGCGTTGCATCTCATGACCCAAGCATTGGGTCGTGCAGCACCTCTGCAAAATTGTTGCTGCGGTTCAAATGCTATACGGATCATCTTTCGTGATTGGTCCGTTTAGTCACATGCTGTGATGACATAATGGGGCCTTCTCCGGCACCGTTCCATTGTAATTTGCCACCACGAATATGCATCATGCAGCTTGTTGCTGCCACTGCAAAGCAAGCTAGCTTGGAGGCGGCGGTGTGCGATGTGCATATACCACCTACGATGCCGCCTTCTTGATAGGCAATACAATTAAATGCATCATCCATTCTGTGTCCCTTTGCTCTCGCAGGCACAGTTTTTATTAGTCGCCTTTTCACTTGTTCAAAAGCTAAAGTAAAAACTCCCAAATCTACTCCGCCCCGACAAGTACAAAGAGGCCTGAACGGTAGCAATGTTTGCTTTGACTCCCATTCCCATAATCCACCTCAGAATGGCTCTTCCATTACCTTTGTGTTGCCTGTGCTCAGGATGGATGAAGCTATCAGTAAAACATTCACTTGCTATATCCCCTAATGCACAGCATTACAACAAACACACATCATTTTGACAGATTACTCTCATTGTTTCACTTTTCTTCTGCAAGACGAAGTGCTTGTAAGGGGGATTTTAGTGAAAGAGTTGGAGTTAACTCAGTATCATGTCATCGGTCGAATGAAGCCGTATAAACAAACTTTCTGGAGCCAATACGCCAACTTCTTTGAGTGCTTGATCATTTTTGTTTGCGCACCGTTAACTCAACTGACTATTCCTTTAGTTTACTCGTGAGTGGAGTAACGACCAACCCACCAAGATACTTTAATATAGTATTGTTACAATAATAGAGCGCCAATAACAGAGACCGTGTCGCTACATTAAATGAGAATACCCAAAATATAATTCCAACTACCCAACTTGTTTTTGACAAGTACCACTGCGTGAACACAGATTAGTGTCAAATTCTTCCACACTAAACTCACAGGAAAGAGTCTTAGTTGCTGATCTCACCTGTCACTCCCCCTTGCTTACATCTCAATCCTCTACCTGCAGACTTCAACCTATACTGTCAGCTCGGAAATAAGTCGAATAATTTCAAAATAAAGCTACTTTGCTGTTCCAGTTTCAACGTTTTAGTAAAATAAATAAATAATCGGTGCATTAAAATCACAGCTTACCACAAATCCATAAAAGTTAAGTAGCAACACAAAGATCATAAAGTGTACTATACTTTGATAATTGTAATGTCAAACTGACTCTTCGGCTGTGCAGCATTCTTTTCCAAAACAATTTGAGTTTGTTTGTTACCTGTAGTTCGTTAAATGTACGTATGTCTTAACTGATGGGTTAAATTTGTGTTTTAAGTGGAAACATGAAACTTGTGTGCAATACAGTAAAAGCATTTGTAATTGTAGCGATGGCAAAGGCAAACTTTACACGGTGCTTTACCGAAGAGTAATGAAGTGCACTTCCTGTTAAGTACACTTGAAAAACTGTGGAGTCAAAAACACCCCAATTTGGGTTAAAAATGGACCAACCCAGGAAGTTATGTCAGTTTGCACAAAATAAGCCATTTTTTTGTATTAATTTTTTGTTTGGGGTTGTTTTTTTGCAGAATAACCCAAACTTGGGTCACATTTACCCAATTTTCTGGACCGATCCCATTTTTAAGCAGCGTGTATCTTTTTCAAATAGAGAATTAGTGCCAGTAGTGTCACACATATAATTGCAACTCATAACTGATGAAGGCATATTCATTCATAACATTTGAAAATCAGGATCCACTCCAATTGTGGATTTGGGCCATTTTTTTCCCATATTTGAAAATCAGGGTCCACTCCAATTGTGGATTTAGGCAAGCTGCCATTTCTTTTTGCCATCCAAAGATTTCTCGATGTACCATGACACCTTGGAAGGGAATACCTTCCTCTTTTGGATGTGCTTTTTAAAAATGTGTTTACTTTTGGCTGGCAGTGTGTATTTGTCGCTGCTTTTGAAGATAATTATTCTCTATGCTAATTCCATATCGCTGCACCACAGCTAGTCTCACCCTGAGCACTTTTAAAGAGCCTTTACACAACCAGGAATTTACAATCTACTACTTGTATTAGATTGCTGCTGTGGATTCCTGGCCGTTATGTCTTTATATTCAGGACACCTATGTACTGTTTATTAAATCTGACCGAGTATAACCATAGCAACAATGTCTGATTGACAGCACTGTGGTTGATTAGTTGGCGAGCACTCGGTCATAATCCTCACAAGCATGTAAACAAGGACTGAAGTTGCCTGTGCGTACTTGGTACTACCGCCTCGCCTTTTGGCTAAACAACCTTCAAGGGCAGCATTAATAATTGAAGCAAACACTCAGGAGGACGAGTGACCTGCAAGAACCACTCTGCTTAAGAGAGACGATTAAGTATGGAAACTATTTCTGGTGACTAATCATGTATGGTTTGTTTTCTAAGAGCTTAACACCTACCATACCGAGGGATCACTCCTCCCAGCCAATAAGGTTAATTGTTTGATCAAGAAAAAAAATTACACTAGTGACTGCCGTAGGGATGTAAATGGGTTTTCTTTGTTTGCACTTGCATATGGTTCCATCAAGCGGATGGGCTACCATACCTTACTATTCAATATAAAGGGTTTTGGTTTGGCTGAAATCAAAGGTCTAATGATAGCTGGAAATGCAATATTGTGGCAATAATGTTAACATGTTCTGCTCAAATTGATATCCTTTTAACATATGCTTATTTCTGCCTTAGTAAAACACATATCCCGCACCACAGACACAAATACAGATTCTTGCATATTGATGCTCGTTTTGTGTTCTGCTGAACACTATTTTGAAAACACACACACAAACGCCGGATCGTTAGTTTTCTGTGTTCAGGATTAGGCACATTTGGGGCCATCTTGCCCTCTTAAGTCGGTGTGGTGTTCAGGGTGGACGGGTGGGATGTGCATGAAACCCTCAAGGGGAAAGACTGAACTGCACACAAATCATTACTGCTCATCAGCCTCCGCCGCTCAGCCACTTATTTGCTTGGCAGCTTGGCTCGTCTCGCCGACACGCATTTAAGGCAGCGCTCCTCATTATACATCAGGCTTGTAGGGAGAAACAAAGAAGGGGAAAACACAGTTGCATCGGAGAGAGGGATGGTCAAATAACGAAAAATGTGCAACCAATTCGTCATCATTTCCAAGCCCATTGTCCCAAAAATGTGTCACTCATCTATTTGTGAAAGAATTTCAACATGCCAGAAAAATGTGACCTCAGCATTACGCAGCCCCATCTGACACCCCTCCGGTGCATTATTTATGGCAACTATAATAAGTAAGGTTGTACGCAGTATATTAAATACATAATCTTTTATTGATGCCCTTTTAATGGAAACTTTACAGTTAAGACTGACAGGAGAGCTTTGTATTTAGCGGCTGGTAAGCCATGTTTGAATGCCTCATTTGAGCCAATTGAAAATAAAAGCCACCTCCAAATACTTGCTGCTGTTTACAGGAGAATTGGCTGTCGGACTGTATTGCTCTGCGGAGGTTACGTCCGCTCTTGAAATACAGTAAACATTTACAGGCTGTTATGTTCAGCAACAGACTGTTTACACACCTTGGCCGAATGATAAGACGGCACGCCAGCTGCACTCTGATCAAATCTGCCACAGGACATGTTTGTGTCAAGTGCTCATGCGCCGCCCGATGTGTGTTTCCATTGTGAGAGGAACACATGCAGATAGAATGATGAAAGAGAGAGAGAGAGGGGATTCCTCGTGATGCCCTCGATCTCTCCGCGCACACAAAATCACATGCTCACGATATCATCACACGATCAAGCCGTCGGTGTTCAGGAAATAGGGTTATCTAACTAAGTGACTGAAGCGTTCCAGTAATTGCTGAGATAGGAATGTTTTGTGGTTAGGGCACTGCCAAATTGATATGATACAATAATATGGCGTAATCGCTCCATTTTTCTTTCATTCGGAAATCTTCAAGCAGTACTGCAAGAGGTTTTTGTAACCTGTTAAGAAAAGTTAGTTGAAACATAGACATTGAAAATGTAAACAGTCTGTATCGGCAAAAATAGTTTGTATTACATTGTTATGCAATTAATTGTCACATTAATAACACTTGCACAAGCAAATGAGTGCAGTCTTGCAAATGCCACTGTTGAACGATACAAATGAGCAGTTTTGACCCACACTGCCACAGAGATATTGATTAAACAGCTTTATTCTTAGTTATACGGTATTCATTTGCAGCATCTTTTGAAAGCTTGTCAGAGTTTCTGAGCCAAATGGTGTGACTTCTACTGTCAAAGAGCTTTCCAGGTCTGGTTTTCAAAAGAGGATTGTAGACTATAAATCGTTTCTTGCAAAATGCTGAACTTAGTTGCAAACCTAATGATGATTGGCCTGCCTCTGAGCTGAAAGTTTTTTGGGCATGTATGACAAAATGTGTGTGCCCATCGCTGTTTTATGAGGATACGAAATGATGCAGCTCCTTTCAAAGGTGATCTTTTTGCAGCACTTTACCCTCCATATTTGCCACCCACTTTACTACATCCCCCAGTATCCTTTGTTTGTGTAGTTACACAAGCAGAGACTGGCGCCGGCCTCACACTCGCTGTTGGAGCGTGAAGACGAGAAAAAGAAATCCATGTGGTGGCACAAAAGTGCAAACAAAGCAGTGTAATGATTGAACAGATGTGGGCAAGCTTGCAGATCTCCTGAATGGAAAAGCATGCCCAGAGGAAGGAGGGTGTCATTCTGAGAGGATTGTCACACACTGTAAACTCACTGATAACCATTCAGCAAGGCAGATCTGAATATATAAAACAGTTGAGACTTGAGCTCCACCACCGTCTGCATTGAGCCCTTTTGGGCAGTTTGTCTGTTTTGTGGTTGGCTATAGACCTGGGCAGTTAATTCTGTTTGTAATGCATTCCACCATAGTAGTTTGCTTCTAAAATAATCTTAACTTTACCAGCAACATGAGCACAACTAGTTGATGGCAGTTCAAATAACTCATTAAAAACAACATGCATATTCTGTACGGTACCCGAGTCCTTGTATCACTTGTTCATTCATTTTCAAATACAAAACAGCATGAAAAATATTTGTTCATATTTGTTTCAAAAACTAAAATAAACAGATAATAACCCATTTTCTGATTTTCAGTTTTCCGATCATAGAGAAAATGGGGGGGGGGGGGGGGGGGGATAAAAAATGTTAACGACTTGTTAGCTTTTCGTCTGCAGCAAGTTGTGTGAACCAGGAAAAAAAGCAGACATTTGTTCTGTTATCACCTGAATGTCTTATCTACTGGATGTTTTGTATCTATGTGTCATGACATTAATGAGCTGTGCCTTATGTGTAATGGAAAAGTTACCAAGCTGTGTCTGTGCTCTGATGGAGCAACTATGTTTGTATAAATTAATAAGAGTATAGACATTGCTGTTGCTCCCTCTTCAGAGTCATGTTCGATTTCAGGTAAAACAGTCATTAAGTCTCCCTCCCAGAATAATCTAGCTGACTTTGATCTCTTGTATGACAGTGTTAAATGATTTTCTCCCAAAGGCTGCGAGCATGCAGATACTTGCTCCTCTTTTATCAGCACCTCCCCATCAAGCACTTTGAAGCTGTTTATGCACGGCAAAATATCCCAAAAGAACAGAGTTCCTTCACATTGCTTTCAGAAAGAGTGAATCAACTCATCTTTACGTCTACGGCCTTCCACGTGCAGACAGGGACAACAGTTTCTTCTGTTTTTTCTCTCAGCTGTTTACATAAACCTCAACGCACAATTGGGGCAACAGGCATAAAATTCCACAATGCCTTTCCAGCTCATGATTTTATAAAAAGTGTTTTGTGTCTGTGTCCTCGAGAGAGGGCAACATGAATTCCAGGCTAAATGCAGATTAATAGGATTATTCAACCAAAATGAAATTGTGGTTTAAGGCGACTGGAGTCTGACTATTCCTTTTCCGGACAAGGCCAAACTGGGGGGAAATATTGATTTAAGAATCCAATGCTTATAATTTGCTACGTTTAAATGTGAAGGGAATTCTGAAGTTTATTGATTTCTTTTGTGATTTGATGAGTGAAAATGGTTGCAAGAACCAGTGGGCTAGAGAACACTATTGGGTATATTTTCCAAATCCATAGACGTTTCTTTAGTCTCGTGGTGGCGGTGGAGGACTGAGGGTGGTGCAACTGGTAGGGCGAAAGATGAATGTGAGTTCCTGTCTCAGATGACTATCTCATTTGGTGGTGTTCACAGAGAGGAGGAACTCTGCTCAATCTGCCCAGTCTGCCGACTACTTCCTGGTCATGTCCATACGTAGATCCGGTAGCTTGTCCCCAGATGGATGAAATCATTACAGACTTGGATAATCACAGGACTGGGGGAAAACTGGAGATTTTTTTCTAGTTTCCTGAATTATTCAGAAACAAATTCTGTCTCTTTAGAATGCTGCTGCGGTGCTTTGGGCCTATACGCAATGTGTCTATTATGAAATCGGTGTGGAATATTCAGTTATCAGTGGTTGACTGAAATTCAGTCGTAATGTAAAACTGTTTTTCTTAAATTAGCAAAGAAAAGTGTCCTCAGCATCTGTGTTGGTCTGCATTGCTGTCTCAGTGGGTTGCTCCTTCACTGTGGGCCCATGGGGGGAAGTCTAATAAGAGGGCGAATCCGAGCCTCAGTCGCTGCCGGTTAATTATCACATCCACAGCAGGTTAGAGCTTTCCCCACTGTGTAATACCTCCCGGATCTCGATCAACTACTAGGAAATCCATCTTTCTGTGCATTCTTCCATTTGTGGAGGTATCTGTTCAGTTTTGCTCCAAATATTTATTAAATGGGTCATGTTGTGTGACACAGATAAGGCTTAACCACATAATTGTCATTTTTGTGTGTGGTTACCTGGCAGGGGTGGGAATTAAAAAGCGGTTCTTTTCGGGAACCGATTTCCAGTAATATCTCGGAAGCGTTTGTTTATCAATCCTGTAAGTGGGAGAACAAAACCAGTCCCTTGACATGAGCTCGACCGCGGCGATGCCTCTTGACGCGTCTCGTTCTTTGGTGTGATCCAGCCTACGCGGTGGAGGGGGCAGCAGGGAGTGAGAGGAGAGAAAACCGTGCTGATTATCACATTAACAGGTTATCTAACAAATATGATTTAAATATTTAAATCAGATAGACAGCCAAACTTGACACACCTCCCAACCATGCATCTCTCTGAAGTAACTTGGTTGTATTGACTTTATTGGCGTTCTGTTTTGCAACTTAAAACATCTCTCCCATAGCAAAAAAATAGAATGGTAAGTGAGACAAGTGGAAGAAAAGTCAAGCTTCCTCTTCAGTTGTTAGATCAGTCTGTCCTCACTTGCACAGTTATTTTTGACTCTGTGAAGACTAATGTGAGTCGTGTGGCGACATTCAAGCAAGTCACAGTTTGTTCATGTCTTCGGCCACACTCCAAAAAAAAAAAAAGTGCCCGCAGTGTATTTCAAAGCAACCAGACCTGTACTGTATTGCTGCTCAGACTTTTAAATTGCAATTCCAATTCTTCACTGGCTTTGTGTGTTTGAGAAGTGTTTTACCAAGATTGCCCTTGCCTTTGTCCCTCCCTCCCAGTCACACAGGGGGCTCCTTTGCAGTAAAACCAACTGGTTTTGAACGTTCTGTCTAAAGAGTGGCTCAATAAGAAGGGTAGTCAATATGGTTGCTCTCAGACAGTGTCTCAGTAAGGGAAGAGGTTTCCTGCTGAGCCACTGATGGAACAAAACAAGGTCTTTGTTCGAGCAGACTCTTTATCGCTATCCTTTTCAGTGTTTTTCCACAAGGATGGCTCTTGCCTGTTTCATGGAGATGCTTGGATGAGTTATGCACCAATGTACTTTTGCTCTGTTATTTTCCAACATGGGTTTATGCTTAATAATATTGCCTCAGCTTGAGAGCACAGTATAGAATATCATGGCATCACCTTAAGCTGAGCTCCTGAAAACCTTTAATGACAGAGCAAAGTGGATTTGGGACAGAAGTAACAGCCCATACTTATCAAGTAGACAACCTCATTTTCTAGCCTCATGCTCTCTGCTCCCTCGTTCTCACTGGTTGCCTGTTGTGGTGTTTCCTCACTTTCAGAGGCAAGCCGATGCTCTGTTCCCTCAAACCATTTGAGACTATTCAAAACACCTCACGTATTAGACTGGACATACAGTAATTCTCCATATGCACTTTCTATAAGTGGCCACTGTATCATGGTAATTCCAACATAGCCTCAGTAAACTCACCCAGAGATAGCTCTCTTTATAGAAGTTTGAAAGTCAGAAATGCTTGAGGCTAAAACAAAGAGGTCATAATAATATGTTGGTAAATCCTATAGTCTGAAAAAAAGGGAAATTTGTGTACCATATATTCCGCACTATAAGGCGCACTGGATTATAAGGCGCACCTTCAATGAATGGCCCATTTTAAAACTTTGTCCATATATAAGGCGCACCGTCAATGAATGGCCCATTTTAAAACTTTGTCCATATATAAGTCCATATATTTGGACACACCTGCCGTAGTGGCTCATTATTGGTCCATATATAAAGCGCACCGGATTATAAGGCGCACTGTCGGCTTTTGAGAAAATTGGAGGTTTTTAGGTGCACTTTATAGTGCGGAAAATACGGTACTAATTCGGTGGCCTCGACGTTGTCTTACTCCTTTGGCTACTAACATGCGTTGTATGTGTGTTAGAAGGTCTTACTCACATTTTATTTAGTTGTGAGGTGCATTATCTGAGGATAAAGTGGTTTAGATAATGGATGTACGGAAAAAATGATACTGCATCTAATATACTTTTAGATGCACATGTAAATTAGACACTTCAGACACATTTTCAGAACTTAATAAAATATTTACATTAGTTGATTAATTTTTCCCTTGATGGCTCTCAATTTGTATGGAAGCGATTAAAAAGTCTATTCCTCAAAGTGTCCCCTTTAAAATTACTCTAACTTGCGGTTGCTGAAGAATATCTGCTTTGACAAATATGTTTAAGGGATAAGGTAAGGATGCCCAATACCACCATCATTTTACATACACAAAAATTTTCATTAAAGCGATGACACATCATTTTAGAGTGATCGCTTGTTTATTTCTGACAAAAGGCAGAACAGTCATGCTGCTATTTAGATTTTATGTTTAATATAAGACCTCCAAAAATCACTGAATTAGCATTAGTTTGTAATACATTTTTTAAAAAAACTGCAAAATACAACTAAGACCCACTTGAGATTTAGGCTTGGTTGGAATTGAAAATAAATTGAAGTGCAGATATAATTTCAACTGTTAACTGTTAATTAACTGATCTTGTCACAAATTGATTTGTGTGAAATCTGAGCCGGTTTGATTAAACTCACCTTTCAGGAAGCTGTGAGTTATTCTGTTGTATGAATGGCAACAGATGGATAATGCAGGTTTTTCTCACTTCCGCCATCTAATAGAGCATTTCATTATTCTGCCTGTCATGTCGTCGCTGGCATTGATAGATGAACAAAAATGTTCTTCTAGTTAATACGTATGCATACATTTTTGGAAAAATTAAGTGAGTTTGAAAAAATTCCTCCACACGCTATTTAGTATGCTATGGCACCACTGTTGGAAATAAAATCACTCCTTTAGATAGAATGGGGGCACTTTAACACCCTCATGCTGAATGAGCATCGAAATGATTGCACAGCTTAGTGTTTAAACTGAGTTGCCTGGCAATTGAAAAAATATAAATCAACTCAGTCATTTTCTGTCGCAATTTTTCTCTAGTTGAGCGTTCAAGATAAGCGCATTACGTATTGATATTGCTTGGTAATGGCGCCCACATTACAAGCCTTCTCTCTTTGGTGCTCACAAGGGAGTTGACGCCGCAAGGTAGAGGACTTACCTCCGAGAAGTTATATTGCTCAACCGCTGACATCGCTAGTAGCTCTATCCTTCCTCTCTCTCCCTTACTTGCTCTTGGAGACAAGCCATTTCTTTGGAAGAGAGCAGGCATAGTTTAAACTGTGTTTAACATTCCGCCTCCTATTTCACTCCATTCACTGCATTATTAAAATACCTCCACCCCCTTAATTATTTTCCACCGCTCCCCATCCCTGCAGAAATGGCAATTGCTGTTATTTGTCTAACCAATACCACCGTATGACTCTTAGGTGCTGGGGCCTGAATAATGGATGAGTACAAATGCAAAACAATTGCACTTAGTCTGGCTTTGCACTATCTATTTCAATACGATGTTAACGTCTATAGGCGAGAAAAGGAAATTGCAATTGCGCCCCACCGTCTCTACAACTTCACTGCACTCTCCGCTCATAGGCGCGATATTAACTTGCCAGGGAGGCGAGTCTGGGTTATATTTATCAGGCTCTTCTATTCAATTTCAATGGGGTTTGTGGTTTCATAATGAAAAGTGTCCGTATGCTTTTCTCTGAGAATGTAACGTTTAGTGTTTTACCAGTCATGTACTTCCAAGGTTTCTTTTTTACATTTTTTTTAGCAAGCAGTAATTTTCTCATGACTTGCACAGTTTATTTCCCAAGACCCACCAAAAACAGTATAAATCCAAATTGTACAATAATACCAAAGACATTTAGATACAGTGTTTGTGTGTATTATGAATAATTTTGTGACTATGTTGTATTCACAGCAGATATTGTATCATATGACAAAGTATGCGATGTGGTGGTTGGAATCCAACTTACAATCTTCTCCCTTGTTTTTTTTTTTCCCCCTCCAGCATCAGCAGCACAGCCTTTCAACCCATTCCGGTTCACGGTGGAGCCCCGAGACACAGTGGCTATTCGGGGTAACTCTGCACAGCTCAACTGTTCCGTACACAGTGATGCAGCCGTACCAGCACGCATAGAGTGGAAGAAAGATGGCACCTTCATGAGCCTGGTTTCGGATGAGAGACGGCGCATACTCCCTGACGGCTCCCTCCTCTTCACCCATGTGGTTCACTCAAAGCACAACAAACCTGATGAGGGCACTTACCAATGTGTGGCCACCATTGAAAACCTAGGATCCATTTCTAGTGGCACAGCGCACCTCTATGTTGCAGGTGAGGGGGGGGTTGGGGGGTTAGCACTAATATGTAGGAAGTTATACTTTTTTTTTTTTTTTTCAATTTCAGTACTGGTAACCTCGTTGCACCAATAACCATTACATGTGTGAATAGATCTTCTGACTCGTTAAAATTGAGATTTGTTTAACCTGGCACTTGAACATTGATTTTAAGAGCAGATTCTGCTTGTTGCTTGTGAGCAGGTTTTGTATTGGCATTTAGTAATTATAAAGCTAAATGTTTTTAATTAGCTGGTGTTTTTTTCCCCTTAAACTCCTCTTGGCAAACTGAGTACTTCTTGTGCTCCACTTGAAACACTATTATTAAAGTACTTTTTAAATTATTTTGATGACTACATGAAAAGAAAACCTAACAATTGATTGACTGATTTAAAAAAAATATATATATATTAGTCCGAAACTGCTAAATAAATAATCTTTTCTGCATCTACAGCCCCACAATTATCGTGGACTTAATGTAAAAAGAAAAAAGAAAGTGGACATCATGACCAAAATCTGCAAATAATAGAATAATCACATTGGATTTCAATGCACTAGCCAAAAGTACAACTCACTGCAATAAATTAGGATTACATTTTCAAAATTTGTGAATAGAAATTTGACTGAATCATTTTGAAAAATAATCTAATTGCATTGTGGGTGTGTCATTGCAATTCAATATGAATTTGTTCAAGGTCCTCTTTACGTGTACCAGTAATTTTTAACAAACACAAGCAATAAATTAATCTATACAACAAAACAACAACAACAGATTCATTATACAATACATGGATGTTTTGAATGTTTATGTCATATACTTGGTTAGACTTACGCTAAAATAAAGGCATATGAACCAGGTATGAAAGATTTTATCTACTTCAATTTGTTCTTACTTTACCAAACACTTTGACTAGCAGTCTTTTAAGCCTTCATTATGACAACTTCACAGAACTCTACCAAACAAGTATGGAGTAAATAAAAGTCAGAACCCAGAAGTAGCAGACTTTCACAATATCGGTGGCGTTATCACTTCAACTTTTCATGTTTCATGAAAAAATTGTATGTAAACACGTAAATTGCACCTTAACACTGAACTCATTTTGACACTATTTCAAAATATAGATAAATGCGATCAAACCTACCCACCCACTGAACTGAAGCATTTTTGTTCCTTTTCTAAGTTCTGGAAATGGCATTCTACTGCATGCAATCGATTTGAATTCAATAATTGTTCAACCCAAATAGAAATTGAATTCCTTCTCTTTGAAAAAAAGGTAGTTTTTCTTTCCTCTGAATGTCGGCAATTCGCTCTTCATTTAAGTATCATCTGCTACTATGCTTCTAATGTGTGCTCCTTTGTTGATGGGAAAATGCTTTCTAATTGCTTTCTTTGGTTGTAGTAATTGATTTCTTGTCCTTGAAGTGTGTTGTCAGGCCACACAACAAAAACCTGAATGCATTGCTTTTATGGATGCTACATGCTTGAAAAAGATTCTGATTTGTCTTTTCTATTTCTTCTATTCCAATGTCACCTTTCTCAGTGTGAGAACAGTGAGTGACATGGGATTTTTAGGTTTCTCGAGTCAAGTCGTGCCCTGAAATTCAATTTGCAGCCCAGCAATGCATTTACTGTGCTTTCCTCTTGCCACAATGCTGGCAGGTTTAAAGATACTCAAGAGATGCCAGTTGCAGGGCCTATACTGTAGTAGAATCTTGGTTGTATTCAAGGTGTGTATTCAATTTGGATATTTTACTATTAGTTGCGATAATCATCCTAAAGATTTTTATTTAAACCGACAGCACTTTTGTCACTGAAGGATAAAGAGGTAACCCGGTATCAGAGCGGTCCATCAGGCTGCAGGCTATTATTAAAAAAACAACAACATTGTTCTTCATTGGATAAACACTAACAATGATTTGGTCTCAACGTTGTTTTTCCTACTCACCTTGTGCAAGACAAAATAATCATCCAATTGACTCAGAACAACATATATCTCTAAAATCATGTGGGGTCTTCACAGCCACTAAACAAATTGTTTCAGCGCTCCCATTAGCTCTCAGGTCTGTGGAAATATAATGCAAATGGGGAACTTGAGATGAGCACTGCTGTCAGACAGCCTCATAGCCAAGGGGTCAACCATAACTGGGCGTTAGATGCAATCACTTTCTACTTCAAGAGTGGAGCATCCGTCAGCTTGATTCAGCAACGTTCACACACGTACTACATTTATGGTTTGACTTTAAATATTTTGCACAAACGTGGCTGTTGGTGATAGACCTGCTGCTGGCGGGCAAGTGGCCTGTAAAAAACGTTAATTGCAGAGTCGTGAGTGCGGGCCATTAGGTCACATCAGATCCAGGAATGATGGTGCAGGCAGAGGGTGGCGTGGGCGTGACCTCTTGGATGTAATGACCGAACAAGTCACGGATGGCTGGCGTGGCACAGAGCTTATCTGACAAATATCAGGGTAATATCTGGGATGGATTGCCAGGAGACGTGGGACTTACTTGCGTGTTAGCACCATCATTGCCACACCTCCACAGGGTTCTGCAGTCAATGCTCATTTACACTGACTAAATTAATACTAATTGCGCTTCACTGTTTTCCCTTCTGCCCAATCAACGCTCATCTAATTAATCTGATTTAAGAGCAAAACTATATATAGCATTCTCCAGTCCGTTTTCTTTTTCCATAAAAGCAGGTATTGTATGAATTGTAACTCAGCATTGAGGTGTATCGTCGCACCTAATTGACTTGTAAGGTGGACTATAGATACTGTTGTATCAGCACAAAAATTATACAGCATCATATAATGCATAGTCGTGCATTTAATCATTTTGTCAATGTTATTTTGTTTTAAAATAGGGCAGGTTATGCGCATCTTGGAATTATATGCTGTGATCATTTTACAGTTGCTTTCTTTGTGAATCTGGCATTATCTCATCGTCTTCATATGTATATTCTGAGGGACTTCTTATTTTGAATGTGTGTTTTTATTGTGCTTCATAGCAGCGAATAATACATTTGTATTTCTTAGTGGAATCAAGAACCAAATTGTAATAGTGATGTGACTTGGGAAAAGGTTGTGATGAAATAGCCATTGTCTTTGTGCTTTGTTATGTGGCTTCTATTGTTTGGTTTACCTTGTGTGACTACAGTCAGATATCATGGACCTGCACACAGACTTCCTTCAAGGGGGAGGTTTGGGGACTCAGGAGGGGGGCAATATTATGTGTTCAGTTTGAGTCTTAGTGGGGAAAAAGGAGAAGGGGAGAGGAATTATAGGGCAGAAAGTGAATGAGCAGTGTGCAGCAGTGATAGCCAGGACACAAAGCGCTACACAGCTAATGAGAACTCCCATCTTAACTGGCTACTGTTCTCCCACACAGGCGCCCCCCTCCCTTGTCCGGCTTTGAACTCCTGAATTGCTCATATTGAGTCACGCCTCACTGCTATTAAAAAGGAAACCCCCAATTGAGAAGATTTCATTCTGTCTATGCTCTCGCATGCTTTTTTAAAGTCTAAATCCTAAACACCTGCATGCACGTTTAATATTTCAGTCTTTATATGTCTGGGGTTTCTTGCAATATTCCTCTTGTTCTATCACTACTTTAAGTCTGTAATCCTTTTTTAATTGTTACACCTTCCACAATTTCTTCAAATCAGGTAAGATGGTCCAATGAGTCTAGTGTCATCATTACTTGGGTACCCATTGTTGTTATTCACGACAGATAAGGGACACACTTGGACGAGATGGCTAAAACATCTTTTGTTTTAGAAATAATAAAAGTGTCACCATAACATGGGTAAACATGTACAGATGCAACAAAATGAATTCCCCCCCCCCCACGCACACACACACACTCACACTCACACTCAATATATTCGACATATGTATTATTTATATCTAAAATCTAAAGACCAAAGTGAACTAAAGCTCCAATCTGAAAATTCTCTGCTTACAACACCGGTGTATCATTGTGTTGCATTTGTGCTGCCAAAACTCTTGATCTTGATATGACTTTTTCAGCATAATCTCCACGCTAATCTTCTCCACACAAAAATCACCTTGAGTCCTGTGAGTTTGTTTACATCGCATCTTTACTGTGTTTTTGGTAGCATCCAATAATAGTGTTCCAGTCCCCCACATAAGCCTGCCATGGCGGTGTTTCAGCTTTTTTTTAATTTATTTTTTTTAACAAATTTGTTTTTTTATCTGCCTTTATTGCACCCATCATGTCTTGAGGTTGTGTGTAAAATAGTTGACATCCAATGTCAGTTCCTTGCACAACTTGTATTGCTCACCTAAGCATTGCTTATAAAAATTAAGATTCACTTTGTGTTGGATGACAGGTCCATAGAATGATGTCATCAACAAATTTCATAACACATATTTAAGAATAAAAGGTTATTGTATAAATTTATGCATAATTAATAAAGAAATCAATATTATTTGTTTACAACTGCTGCAAATGGTTGTTTAAATATTTAAAATAATAGCAAAAAAAATCTAAACATCGGTCGGCCAATTAAATTGGCCGATTATGGTCCTTCAACTTAGGCCAAAATAACTTCATTGGGCGACTGATTAATTGGTCGGGCCCCTCTTTAGGTCATTTTTGTTTCTGTGTGGACATGGAGACAAGCTAATGCATTGAGAGATTTACATTTAGTAACCGCTCACTCCCCCAATACCAACAGACACTCTAACTCGCGCTAGATAGCAGTACCCATGGGTTTCGTGCCCTCGATAACACAGGCTCGTCGTTTCTCAACCACTAATTAATTACTGTCATTAAATTAAAATACTCCTACTTGTAACTACTGCCTTCTCAAACACAAGGATTCCCTTGTGCTAACGCTGCTGACGGCTACAAGGGATTATCATTACTGCTTCATGCATGATTCTTATCTTTCACAACAAAAGTATTGAGGCGCACCTTCTAATCAGTCACTTTTTTATTATTTGGTGGCTAGAGCTTACGTCTTTCTGAATTTGAATTGTTCACCTTACCGAAAATTTTTACACAGTTTGGGGAAAGTCCCTTTCTTGTTTGAGTTTATAAAGCTCGGGTTAGTTTGGTTTGGAAGAACTTAAGAGCCTCAAGCTCAACCCCATCAAACCCACTGTAGACACTTCTATTTTCAGTTGTATTTATTTTGGCAAGGGAGCTGTCCCAAAATGATCTCCTTCCATTTCATTCTTTATTTTCAAAAATTGTTAGTAGTAAAATCGGTTGCTACTAGATTTAGAGAAGTCAGAAATCATGTAAAAAAAAAACAATCAAAAGTTTTCTAATTACAATTAAATGTTATTCTATGTAAATCAAACAAAATCTTAACCAACAAGCATCACAGTGAAATAAGAGGTTATTATTTCAACTTTGTTTTCACCTCCGCATTGAATGGTTAAATCAATATTGGTGAAATATGTATTTATTGGTTAATTAAATTTGCACAGAATTTTCCATTTTAGAGTAAACTTTACTTTTATCTTTCACTTTAGATTGGAAAAAGTCTCGGGGCAGTCTTGCTGGCAGGCACTAATTAGTTTATTAATTGCTCCCTATAAACTAACTAAATAAATGTGATTCCATTTTTTAACATTGCAATCTGGTTTTCTTCTGCATTCATCAATGTGGTATGCACAGGCCACAAAGGGATATTTTATTTGGACCTGGAAGACGAGACTGGACGGTCCACATTTATCCCACTGCAGTTTTCTCTCGTCAAACTACTTTCATTGGCTTACTGCTATTTTTTCCCCTCAATGACTCAACATCCCCCCATCTTTTCACTTTACTACCTCTCCTAGCCTCTATTTCTTTATTATCCTCTCATTCCTCTGCACAGCTCCAACACACCCGATGGCCTGCAGACACTCACTCCCTTGCATTGCAGTTCCACTGTGACCACCATGCTTACTCATAAAGAGAAGAAATTGCTAACCAGTCGTCATAAAACAACAGCACAAAAATGTCATTCACTCTCCCAGCAGCCACCAGAAAGAGGATATAACATATTTTGTCTTAGTTTAGCTTTTTTTCTTCATGTAGTTCACTTTGATACTTGCATACATGTTATACTTGTGATTTTTTTACCAAGGCTTTTAATCATTGATTTATTTATTTTTTATCAATGTTATTGTTTATTTGTTTCATCCCCTACATGTAATTTTATTTTTTTATAATTGCGATAGGCTGTCATAATGGGAGAGGGGTATTTATCCTCTGGTATCGTTATACTTGACAAGTGTAATTCACCAATTCATGCAATACTTCTACTGGTTTACAGCATGTTTATAACCAATATAGTCTGGCTGTTTGGATGACATGCATGAACTCAATTTTACATTGTATTGATCAAATTAATTTGTAGTGTAAAGGCCTCTTTTGAACAATTACGGACTGTCTTTCTTTTGAGTGCTGGATCATTGCCGTAACAAATGGCTCAGATCTGGAATCGGGGTCAGGGTTGTTGTGTTGTTCCATTATCCTGATTTCTATCTTTCTGTGGCACAGGAAAGGGTAGAAAAGCAATAGAAGGACAGTTTCAACACTAAGGAGCATTAGTCACCGATTGAGCTGAAAAATGAAAACATTCATCTACCTTTGGAGACCAAGTAATGAAAAACAAAATGCAGTTAAGACGAGAGAAACTGCAGTCAGACTGTTCTGCTTGATGTGGATGCACAGTACACACAAACAGTAGTTGTACCCTTACACAAAGGTTGGCAAAATATGGCGTGAAGTCCAAGATGGAGCAGGAGACAAATCCATCTTTTTACCGTGTGTTTTTACAGTGTTGACAGGAAGTCTTTTAGATCGTAGGAAAAAAGACAGGCTCCATTTTAGGTGCAGCCACTGATTGATTCGGCCCTCTGTGTAGGCGAGGAGGCTGATTAGGATGGACCTATCTCTTCTCTCCAGACACCTTCGTGCTAGTATGTGCATATGTGTGTTATGAGGAAATTTACACCTGATTGAGTGGCTGAACATACAAACAGTATTAGTACGGTTGAACTTAATGAGGCTCTTTAATGCAGCCAACAGCCCCTTTTACACTGACCATCTAACAGATTTTTGTGTGTGCAAATAGGCCATCAAAGCTGAGGATCTACATAAAAAGAGATCGACAAATGTTGGAGGAGTTCTCAATCTAATTAATTACTCATTTGATTCTAGATTGTGTTGCGTTGAAATTTTACCTTACATTTTGGATATGACCAAATGGAATGTTGTGTGCGTGGTCATTGGTAATCTCACTTTTCAATATTGTCTACACAACCTTGAATATTTCCTCGAAACGCTTTCATTTCTACACACGACGTTTAGGATGGAATAAGGGCATCAGTAACTGTATGGGTGCCGTATTTTCCGCACTATTAGGCGTACCTTCAATGAATGGCCCATTTTAAAACTTTGTCCATATATAAGATATATACAATTGGCCCGCGGGCCGGACTTTGGACACGCCTGCTGTAGTGGCTCAATATTGGTCCATATATAAGGTGCACTTGATTATAAGGCGCACTGTCGTCTTTTGAGAAAATTGGAGGCTTTTAGGTGTGCCTTATAGTGCAGAAAATACGGTAATTGTTATTTTTGTGCGGACAATACGGATTCCTTTCTATCCTACTCTCCATCAAACGAATTTGTTTGCTGACATTGACACGAGTCACAAGTGGGGATTATAGTAATTAGCCAACATCTTTTATGGATGCATTTGCGTCCATCACCTTCAAAATATTGTGTGTTCGATTCTCATTCAGTTTTGAATTAGCGCACACAGCCATTTATATCTGGGGATTTAGTCCAAGCATTTCTCAAATCCCCTTAAATCTGACACCCGTCGACAGAGTTCACTTTCACAACATTTTCAACGGGTATAATGTTGTTGAATAGCCCATCAAAACATCAACTTTAGTCCTGTTGGATAATATAAAGTAATATTCAGTCGTACTGATGGTGCTGGCTCTATGCGTCAGTCAGATAACTGAAAGATAAAAAGTGCAATCATGTCCATCATCTTTAATTGACCAGCTCTCATTAAATTTTTGAAATTCATCTCTGTGCTGCATAGTAGAGAATGATTATTATTTTCTTTGAATGGGTAGCTTTGCATTATTTTTGCCTGTCAACAGACAGCAGTGGTTCATTAACTCGATGAGTTCTGAAATACTTGTCTGATGATGTGAAAATGTAATTTTATGAGATTGGGCCATCTACCTGCTTCGGACTTAAGTTTGCCCTAACCTCCATCCTCTTCCACTTATCACTTATCTATTCCATAGAAATAACCTAGTATTCAAAGTTTTTTTTCTCCAAATACTCAACTACTTTATATTTCCATAAGACAGTGTTTTGCTCAGTCATTCCCGTGGGCGTTGCTGTTCATAAAGTGTCAGGTGTAGTGCTTACCAACATGAAAATAATGTCTGAGCCATGATTTGTGTTACTTGGAAAGAACATTTACACACAGCTCCTAATCTGCATTTAAAAGGGCCAGAGAAGTGGATTCTATTTATCCTCCGTTCCCTCTGTATAATTCACTAAGTGTCCTTCCTTGTTACTGTCTCAGTGGTTGTAAGGTCACTGCACCTTGGCTTGAATGATAAATTCCCCGCAACTCTGCTTGTTGAATATTTTCGAGGGATCATAATCAGCATAGTGAATTAAGTTAAATTAAATTGAAATTGGAGCAATATTCCCTCATTTGGTCTTTGGAAAATGACAGCTGAGCGACCTGTGTAACACGCAGGTTCAAGATCTCCCATAGCTGTTCAGCTGAGATCAGGTGAGCGTGAAGGTCACTGTGTATGAATAATTTTCTTACCATCAAAAAACTGATTTATTCAGGTTTGGACTTTAATAGGTCAATTGTGTGTATCTAGCCTGTTACAGACTTTATGTGTGCCGCCATCCTTTCATCTGCTCCTGCTCGCCCAAGCACGCGAGAGGTAGTTTTGGGAGTATTCACATTAAAACGATCCCGTTTCAAAGCTAAATTGGCCTTCATAGAGTATTTGAACCCTGTAAGAGACTTGACTCGCACATTTTTGCAGATTACCTATTGTTTTTCAAAGTCCTTTTGTTCCTCAAACTGTTGGATGGAAAAGGGTGTTCAGTTCGGTAGTGGGGATTTTGGGCTTGTTAAGAGTTTCAAGGACTTTTTACCACCTGTTCTGGAAGAATTATACAGAGAATAGCTTCCAAAAATACCATTCACATACTGATGTTCCCATGAGTACTGATATCTTCTTGTTTTGGCTTTTTCCTGGCTGTAGTGAGGCCCAGCAGGACCTTTTTTTTTTTTTTAATAAATAAAATTGGCCCAAGGATTGAACGTGTGGTAACTGAAAGTAGGTTTTGGTTTTGCTTCTCTTCATCTAAATAAAACATGTTTAAGCTACATATTTAACGTTGCCTAGCTCTTGCTGAGGAGGCAGGAATATTGTGTATAGTATTTCATTTCATATTCTGCGCTGATGGAACACATTATATTGTGCACAGATGGAGGGAAGAAACCAAGGTGCTAAGTTCTCAGTCGGTTTCTCATGCTTCAGAGATCCACATAATTCTTTATATGCCCTTGTGATTTTAAGATGGTGGTGCAGAGTTGCATACATGCTCATAGTATGAGAGCTAACCCCATCCAAAACATTTCTTTTCTCTACCAATACTGGTATTTTGGTCAGCAAAATTTAATGTCGAGTAAAAAGTGTTTTCCTTGGTCGATTGTAGATTTGTTGTTATAACTCACAAGTGACAAAAATAAGTATAGAAAGATCAGTATCTTGCGAGATAATCATTTATGGAGGGTTCATTTGCATTTACTTTGTTGTTGAAACCTACACAGCAAGACACACTGTAGCTCTAAAAGCTGCAATGGTGAAAAGAGTACTGAATGAATGGATGATGATTGCCCTATGGAGGCTGCAGACGGAAAGAGACAAAATATAGCCTATATATAAATGCTCTCTATAAGCGTTCATGCAGACTAAAACTAGAAATCCATATTAGTGTTCACGTAAGTGTGTGTTGATAGTATGTATGGGGAAGGTTGAAAGCAAGAGAGTGATATGTCACTTCAGTACAGTCAAGTAATGCATGCTTTGACTCAACCCAGCCCGAGTGAACTCTGTGTGGAACGACCCTGGGGAGGATGTTAAGACTCCTCTCCACGCCAAGCACCGTCTTCATGGCCTTTTGATTGGTGGAGACAAGCTGTGGACATGCCAAGCTCATTTTTGTATGTGCACGGGAGCGCAGAATTGCCTTTTGTACAACTCACTGCATCGTTAACATCTATTCTGCTCCATCTCTGTAAGTGCGTATGTGTTACTCCGAGGCTGCTGAATATCCTTTGCTCCAAGGTCAATGATAACCATCTCCTGCAGTGTTTACACAGATATACGCTCACAGTCTTAGCAAGATGCCAAAATTGTGACTTTCATACCATTTATTTGTAAAGTACCTTCACACTAACACAGAAATGAAAACATGGTGGCGGAATACTAAAACATCAACAAAAGCTGCTGAATCATTGATAACCTAACATCGAACATCAAATTCTTATTTTTAGCAAGCCAAGAGAATATAGGCCAGTGGAGGATTTTAAATGAAAGTATTAGATATAATAAAAACTATCTATTGAGTTTGCTAGCTATTTAGCCATCTAATAAATGTCCGTCTTGCTTCCCATATTGTGAGAGTGCAGCCCTTGGGAAGAATATTTTTTACTTGATTAGCCATTGTGTAAAAAAATGTCATCCTTTTTCAGTCAGTGAAAACAACTGATTGGGTATGGACCATTTGAACTTTGATCCAGTGGTAGTACAATGTGTCTGGTTACGGTACTGGTTTCTCTGCCAATCTCCCAAAGTTCAAAAGTCTTATTTGCCCAGTGGGGTTAATAATAGTGGAATTTATATGGAAATCTGACCACATGTTGTTAAGCTGGGTGTTACAGTCGCTTTTTTCACACTGGCCATTGAAACCCAGCGTTGTCATGGGTTTTTATCTGCTTGCTGTCCCATGTGTATCGATGCAGGATGGGTGGATTAAAGTCACCCTGGGAATTTACAGGTTTACGGCCTCCAGTATAAAATCAGAGGGAAGACAGAGACATGTCACAGGCTATAACCTAAGCCTCAACTTTACTACCTGAGACCTCCTGTTTTCTGTGTTGAAAGCAATTCCCTATATGCCAACGCTCGACTGCAGAGATTTCGTTGAAAGTCGAAGCCAGCCTAAGTATTTCAGGTTGCCATCGTCTCTTTCAACTTTGTGTCAGATTTTTTAAATGCTATTTGCGAGTCAACTCTAAGCTCCAGAAGGAAAATGAAGAAGTTCACACTTCAGCCAACAAAGGCAATACTGCTGAGAATTGGTGTGCGCCTTTGTCAGTTATTTTATTTTTCTCGCATATCAGGAGATACGTCATCAATGGATTGTCGCAGTCCGCACTGATATTAGCTTGCGGGCATGATTTGACAACTTCTGTCAGAATGGCAAAAGCAAATTAATGTACTGTAATGCATCTGGTGCAGCATTTTATAACACAATACAATATAATACAATGCGGCCCCCAGCAATGATCTAATATGATGTATAAATCAGGTTACCATACGAAGCACCTGCAATTCAATTTTGCATACACCTTAATGCATACAACCTTTGTCAGCACCTCAGTGACATTCGCATAAAGATGAATCCAGGAGTTACCTTGGTTACGACGGAGTTCAATTTCAATGTCAGCAAATTTTTAAGTTGGAATATCCTATTGATCACTACACCGACGCAACTCAGTCATAATTACAGTAAATATATTGAAAACATTTGTAGGCCATGAATATAAAACAAATTAAATAAAAGTAAACTTGGTGGTAACACAGCATGCATTTTTGTGGTATATTAATATATATTCTTACACCTTCATGGAAAATAATTCATTGCACATCATTTACAACCTTGGAATGTCATATGTCAGGACAGATGACAGATGACCTTCTGTATTTATGATCTGAAATAATCTATTCACTGAACAGCCAGAGTGATGAGGTCATTTAAATACTACTCATTAATTTAGTAATGTGAATATTGCTTTTTCATCAGTGTATTTACCGTAAGGAATTCCATATCACATATTCTTTTGATTTAATATTTATTTTTGGGGATAAAAGCGTAGTGCTCATTTTGGACTTAAGCATAATTCCCTGTCTCCCCCCCCCCCCCCCCCCATTCACCTGCGCTCACACTGCTCAATCACTTCATCGTACAACATGTGGTATTACTTTTGCTTCTCTGACTGATGTACTCTGACAGATTTAAAAAAAAAATTCTATTGTGCAATGTGGTAGTAGTCAAGAACAGCGATTCCATTACTGTACACGATACATACATTGTGGGCGCACATGTGCCTTGGCTTGAGTGGGTGGTCTGTGGAGTATTTTTATTCTCAGAAGTGCCAGTTATAATAAATAAATCTTTATATGATCTCGATACAGGATTAGGTGACATGACTACATTGTACCTGCACCGAACAAGCGCTCTATGGACTTTTTGAGTGAATTGCTCCAGTTGTTTGATTGGATTGTGAAAAGTGGTGGCTGTTAGCAATATCTGGGAAGGAACAATCCCATCACAGTAATTGTATGACAAGTATATGTTGTGTGTGCATATTTATACAAATGAGGAATTTTAATGGGCCATGGCTCATCACCTCACAGCATGGCAGAGGAGGGCAAGTTTACCGACCAAGAGAACCCGTCAAAGCAGTAACACTAATCAAAAGTATTGAATTTTATGTGTCAAGTGAGCTCAACCACAATTCGAATAGCCTAAATTGAACACGCTCATATTCCTAACTCAAAGGGTAGCTCCTCAAATTGCCGCTTTGTCTCAAACGCTGTGGCACAAAACGTGAATGTTCTCATCACAAGAACAAAATGATATTTTGTTAATTCCAAAACTTGTGCCTTTCATACAATGCTTACTATGTTCTCTTCTTCTGCATCACTATCCATTTTCCTTCTACCCAAGCTACCATCTATCTCCGTTTTCAACTACTTGCTCTTGCACAGCTAGAACCTAAGCACAGCAACAGGGCAGGCGATAGCATCTACAGATGCGCTGCCAAAGAGATAAGAACCAAGAAGCAGCATGCCCTTCTCGAGCAAACAACAGGGCGCATTGAAATATGTGGCGGGATGATGAAGAAGGAATAGGAAGGGTGGAGACAGACTTCAAGCAGTTTGAGATTAATTAAAGCATAGCATGTGAAATGGGCCAACATTTAGAACGAAAGGTGAATGATGTATTAGGTAGGGTATGTAGAGGTTATCTAATTAGCTTATATCTGTGTCGATCTACACTAGAGCAGGTGTGTTTAGTTGAATCATCGTGTATCCCCAAGGCTTGTTTTCATTCCAGCACCATAAACAGATTTGTAGCTTCATTTCTACGCAGCATTTTGGTTCGGTTCAGTTAAACATGGCCCATTTTCTTGTGTATCCCCTAGAAAGGCCTCACAAAATGGTCATAGAATATTCACCTGAACTGTCCTAACAAGATTTCATGAATGGTCACGGTTAGTGACTTGTTTTGGGATGATTTGAATCGTCGTTGGAAGGTTTCACAATGTCCATGCGCACCAGTTTTCTCACACATGCAATAAATATGTTTTTTTCCCCCCTATGATACCAAAAACAGTTACAGTTACCATCCTGCTTCTCCAAACGGATAACCAAGAACCTTTGTGGTGTGCGTGGGTGCGCACGTGTGTGTGTGTGTATACAATTTGGGAATTGCATCAACCCCGAAAGCGCGTTATTTAGAAAGTCTTGGAAGTGTAATAAATCAGAGCCATGCATACAAGTGTATGTTAGTGAAACTCAGCTGCTACACTGCAAAGTCATACAAATACAATTGAAACACTTGCATAGTACATGTGTATGTATACTACATGTATATATATTATTTTAACAATACTTAACTACAAGCTTGGAGTTGCCAAAATGTACATAGGGATGTATAGCATACTGGCGAGGCAGCACCTATTTCCTGTCTTTGTAGCAACAAAACAACAAACTTCTTCCTTGACCACATAAAAGTAATCAAATGCCATGTACTGTAAATGTCAAATCGATGAAGTTGCTGCTCAGTGGGTAGATGAGGCATATTGCGAAATATCATGCAATGCGTGGCACCACTAGGTTTCTATTTGCACCATTATCGGCAGTGAAGGTCTGCTTTTGCTGATGGTCTTCTACAATCATACAGTGCATTTCAAGTCGTCACGTCTGAAGCCGTACACGACAATTCATATGTTTCTCCAAAGCTCCCAACTGTCTACTACAAGTTTTACTGTATTCTCAAATGGCTTGAGTCACCTATAAGGGCAAGGTGTTTTTTTCAGCTCTTTCTGAAGCCAGAAGATGTTTTTCATTGAGTGTGGAAATAAGAACTCGTCTGGGGCCAATTCTTGCGGAAGGCCATCGATCTATCTTTATTCCATATTTCAGTTGAGAGAAGGGTTATTGCTTCTTAACTCTAATAAACTGCTGTTCTTGCCACTTACCACTAACTGTGCATCTGTGCATGCACTTTGCGTCATCTGCCCCTTTTGCTGATAAAGATAAATACGCTGTGATGACAAACACAGCCAGACTGCATTTTGTAATCATGACAGTATAGTAAGCGTTAATGTTTGGCTTCATGCATAATGAAGTACCTCAGTGATAAATAGATGCATTGCAACAATAATCGCTCTCTATTGTCTTATATTAGGGGAACCGGCAATAAGGAATTAATTTTCTGTAATGGTAGCATTCTGTGCTGTACACAATATGTTGAATTCAAAGAGGCTGTAAGCGAATGGCCAAAAAAATCATTTAAAAAAAACACCTTAGTTGTTGTTTATACCATTGTTGAAAAAAAGTTGAACTATGATTTTTATAATGTAACTTTTTTTATTACACCATAACTGTTATGGGTGTGCATCACTTCAATGAAAGACGATTTGACGCATATCTTGGTGTGATACAATTCAAGAATGATACAAGTGGGATGACTCAATATTAATTTGATGCACTAACATATACAAATTGAATCCTTTGAGCATTTCCTTGTCAAATACTCTGGCCACATTACAAACTTATTCAAATCAAAGTCCCTCCTGGAAAGACAAACAAGGCTGTGGTATTATCAAGCATAGCTACTAAGAATTCCCCTTGAAAATGTTTCATAATAATCTTAGTGCAATAGAGAGACAGGGTGATCTCTGTACTGGTTACCAAAAAGCCTGATTTTTTTTTATTTTAATGAAGCGTTATAAGTGCAAAAGTGGGATGGTGTAATTTTTGTGGGGTATGCCTTTGTTTCTTTTCAGTTGGGCGAAGAAGTTATGCACTTATTTGATTAAACATGCATTTCTCAGACAAAATTAGGACTAAACACAGCAAGGAACACAATATTAAAAGATTAAAAGAAAAGGCTTTCTCATTAGTAGGAAACTAAAAAGTATACCACTTTCTTGCTTTTATGGTTATAGTTTTGGGGTTTTGGCTGCCTTTTAATTGAAGGATGGTGAGTTGCTTCATGGCCTCCATTGCAGTGTGAAGAAGTCTTGACTATTTGAGCAATGCTTACTGGAAAGGTGCTAATTAAAATGACCCCATTAGTTTAGATTTTGTCCTCCATGCCCTGTTAACTGATACATTTAGATGATATCTTCTTCCAAGTTCATCATGCATGAATGTATTTCCCCCACTGAGCCAAACATATGTGGTGTACAAAAGAGCCAGTAGCTCACTGCATCATTGTATAGCATTTCTCATTGCATTTAAGAACCATTGAAATTAAACATGTGAAAATCTGTTAAATATTAATAAGGCGTAAATACTTTAACCGTCCTACCCTGAAAAAGTAGCAAGTAATTTGCCTGAATAGCATCGTTTGCTGTATTAAATAAGACCCTAAGAAATTATCTCCCCTGAAGCTTTGAGAAAACTTTCAATTATGGAATTAATTATCATTTATGCTACAGCATGTACAAAAGGGGCCTGGAACAAAAAGAAGCTGAGCTGATGTAAGGCTAAGAACATATTGTACAAAGGAATTATGCAATGCGTTTGGACTAGGCTTTTTTTCCCCCCCCCACATCATTATTATAGCCACTACATCTCATTTACTGGGTGAAACTTTTTGCTTCGCTGAACATGAATTAACCCACTCACACAAATAAATATAATGTGGCAGTGTTACATTGCTCTATAAATAGGAGAGAGATTGTGTTCACACTGCTGTGACTCTGCAATAAAAGAAGTCAAAAGACAAGACAAGGAGGGTTTATTATCGCGAGTAATTTCATTCTTAAAGATTTTTCCAACATGAAGGGCCTCAATTTCAGCTGCTCAATTTCAGCTATTGTTTTTACCCACCTTCCTCGAATGACTTTCGCCAATGACTTGGGATGCCTGTGAACTTGTTGAATTTAATGGGCGGGGGGAATAATAGGGTGGTGGTAATAGAGTCCCTTTGAGGCACTGATAAATTGTGGTCCACGGTTTCTGCTATCATCAAAGTGAATCTTGACATTTCTACCTTTTCATCGCCATGATTGCAAAATGGCTTTTGGAGCAAATGTTTCTCGGTTAAATGAGACACATTTTTCTATCTTTAGCGCCAAACGCTTTACATTTGATGAGGTTATTAAGTTGTGTGTGCTACTGCGCAAGTCATAGATAAGTGTTAGCCTTCAAGTTTCTAGTAAGTCAAGTCGTCTTATAAAATTAACATTGTTCATACTGAAACCATACCAAACAACCAGTTTGTCAGACCAAACTTCACATTTGAAGTGCTAGGATTCTCTGCTTCTCCTGTGCCTCAAAATTACACATCTGCAACATTGAGTTTCCGAGTAGAAAGGCGACATTTCTGCAAGGCGTTTACTAATACACTGAATCTAGAGGGAGATCTGTGAGTCTCTCTGCATATTCCATTAAGCTGCTCATTGTTATTCTGTGCTGGATGTTATTTCACAGCAGCGGGGGCCGAACTGTGCAATTTAAGTGTATGCCTCTTGATGTGCATGTGTGGTTACACTTGTCACTTATTCGATACTAAGATGTGCATTTCACAATCATAATGTTACAAGCTGATAAATAACTCCAAATATTGCCATGCATGTTATATGACTTAAAACAAGATCAGAGGAACAACACCTCAAAGCGTCTGGTTTCCATCCATCCATTTTCTATACCCCTTGTCCCCAATTTGGTTAATGCTCTATGTTTGAGAAAATCTTTCAATCAAAATCATCAGTGTTTATATTACATAATTCTAGTGAATAACCCAAACGACATAACATATCTTTTGTATTTTTGCTTTCTTTGAAGGACTTCACTAGAGCTTGACTAGGTGGATACGAAGCTCCCACCTAGTTAATTTAAACGGAACTTAATTGGAATCAATAGTGTTGGAACAAACTCTCCACTTCCGATCCTCCCCTGACACACACCACTGTGTCTATGTAGACATAGTACACACACACACACACGGGCACACACACGGGCACACGCGCACACGCACACACACTCACACGGTAAGATTTATTCTAATCCGTTTACTTAATAATCGCTGGTTATTACATAATAGGATGGACACGTACTGATTCAGAAGAAATATGTCCAGAAGAACAAAGATGAGGTCTCTCGTTGTTGGTATTAGTATGCATCTTAGGGATTTTCAATAGCGCCTCCTAAGTGTGTCAGTTTATGCCTGACATTAAAATGCATCCCCACACGAGCTTCCAGTTACCGCTTGTGATCTTGGTCTAATTTTCACGCTCTGTGTGTGCAACAATACACGCATGTTTTGACAAGTAAGTCTACTCTGCTAGAATTAAAACGTTTAGAAAAAATGACTACAACATCAAATTAGTATTCATTGTAAATGCGGTCATCCAAGATGTTGGCTGCATTAAAATTTCTGGTCACACTCATTGAAGTAGGCAGTACATCAATGTGGGCTGGAACAGAATCATTTTGTGTCCACACTGCTAGTAGAAGATGGTAGCGGATTCTTTGTAAAGAATGAAATATCTTGTCATGTCTGCTAATGACTTTCAGGGCCATCTCCCCTGTGTGCGCTTTAGGCCAAATGTCATCCCTCCCGTGCAACACAAAGCCAAGCTTGTATCTCTGGTTATTAGACCTGAGACCTTTGTTTTCAAGCTCATCCCTTAAAATGTCAGGCCTCTTTGGGCCAAACTATTTCAATTTCTCTATTCCTGCGTCTCAAAACTTTGACATCTTTCCCAATTGTGTAAATCGGACTGCCACATTTAAATGACACGGCTATAAAGCATGATTCACCCTGGTTAAATCAAAGTCTCTAAAACTGCTAGTGCTAAGATTCTTAGGATCCTTGCTATAAAAAATTTAAATCAAATTAAATCGTCATTATAAGCCAGATCTGTACCCTAGAATTCCCCCATCTCTCATGTATTATTCACCCATCTTCTCATCTTGTTATGATGAAAAATATAGCTAATATTTAATCTGTTGGAGAATATGGTTCTGTTTGCGCTAATGTGTGCTGTCCTTCATGTTATAGTAGGCGTTTGCTTGCTCCTTAAATCTTCGATCCGCCTCTGGGACTTTTTAGCTGTTTGACTCCTTCTCCATGTGAGATTACCCCCTGACTCAGTTTTGGCAGGGAATTTAAGGTACTGTTTTGGTGGAAGGAGGCTGTATCATCCTACAGCAAGTCTTTCGCCTTTTCCAACAGCATTTTTACGAAACATTAATCCCCCTTCTCTTGAGTGCGCAACCTACTCAGCTTGTGAATAGCTTTACTCACAGTTGATTTGGTATTTGTCTGTTTTTAACAAAGTTACAAATGTTCATTTTGTAACATGGTGTAAACTTCAGTAGACACAGTAGTATAGCACTTGTTTGTCTGTGTTCATTATTTGGCTACTCTGTGGTTCATGTGTTCTTAGCTGGGGCTAAATATAAATATATAATTGTCTACATGTGCTATTCCTCAACAAGGTTTTGTGTTTGTGGTTTTGGATAATTTTGAAAAAAAATTGAGCTGTGAAAAATAATTGATTAATCGATAATTATCGTTATTTCTAAGTTATTTACAGTCATAATATGAGTAACTTTGTTGTGAGTTGTTTGTTTGATATTGTTTAACAGTTTACTAATACTAAATACTAATACTAAAAATTAAGAATTGATTAGTAAACATGAGGATCAATTAAGAATTGATTAGTAAACATAAGGATCAATTATTGCTCAGTGGCGATGTGCATGTGGGTGTGACTAGTTGTTTGTCTCTATATGGGCCCTGCGACTGGCTGGTGACTAATTCAGGGTGTAATCTGCTTTTGACCCAATGCCGCCCCCGTGACCATGATCAAATAATAACACTATATATTTTGCAATACATTTTAATTCAAAATAAATTTGTATAGAATTGCTAGATTAATTGATGGAATAATCAAAAGAATAATTAGTTGTAAAAAAAATCGATGACAGCTTTACTAACAAACAAAAATATTGTGATCAAAACATGTAGTTTTTGTTCACTTTGGTATGCTAAAACACAAATGCATGCAGACACACACACACACGCACACACACACAAACACACGCACACACACACACACACACACCACAGTTATCCCCAAAGAGGCCCCTCGAGTTCAGCTTTTTATGGTTGATAGAGTAGCCTTCTTACTTATCTTCCCTAATTAGCCTTTACAGTTTACATATTGTAGATTCTCCGTAATTAAAGTAATTATATGCAATTGTTTCAAAGTCATCCTGTGAGTATTGTTATCAAATCACTGGCTCCAAACGCTAAAAATGATTATTTTACGCTGCAATGAAATCGGAGATAAGCACCAACAGTAAAATTGTTATTTTGAATTACTTTTGCCTGTCTCATTTGCTGCAAAACATACTAACCATTTTGGCAAAATCACAAATGCACCTGTTTGTCTTGGGATTTGCAGCAGGGCTGGGCAATTCATCGAAATTCAATCATGATTTCTCGCATAATGGAAGAAAAACAATTCATGTGCTGAATGGTATTGTGTGTTTGCAATTTCCCAACGTTTTGAAAGTACCCTGCATGTAATGTTTGTGATTTTGCTCTCCTTAAAGTCTGTAGCGAATGTTGTTTTTCTGTCCGATTCCTAAAAGGTTGCAATTATTTTTTATGTTGTAAAGAAATTTTGAACATGATCAAAATTTATTGGCAACAAGAAAAACAGTGCGACTATTGAAACTGTTGGTGAATATCTGGCTTATGACTTTGCGCACGACCCGTATATTTTTTTTTTCCAGACATGCTTTAAAAATGTAATGAAGCTGGGGTTACCAACTCCAGTCCCACAATGATTTCGATGTATTCCTTGCTCAACACACCTGATTATCTTAAATGCTTTGAAAATGCATAGTCTTGAGGTAACTGTAATCACAAATTATAAATAGACGGTTTGAAATTGTTTGTGACATTTGTTTATATTAGGAAATATTGTTTCGTATTAAAACTTGTCTCTGTCCCCCTTTTGAAGGAATGCCCAGGTTCGGCAGCCAGCCAGCACCTACATCTGTGCGTCAAGGTGACAGCCAAGTCATGGCCTGTGAAGTCAATTCAGACCTGGTGACCTTCACCCGCTGGGAGAAAGACCGTCAGCCCCTGGAGCTCAACTTGAGACTGGTCCAACTACCTACTGGTGCCTTGGTGATCAGCAACGCCACAGAAAATGATTCTGGTCTTTACCGTTGCTTGGTGGAGAATGTGGGGTCATCAAAGTCCAGTGAAGAGGCGCAGCTCCAAATCCTGCCAGGTATGCTGAGTCAGTAAGCAGACGCTTGAACGGCATAGATGGTTGTTTTGCGTTGTCTCTTTGTAATTATAAACCGATATAAACTTTTATTTTGGCTACACACTTCTACGGCAACCACATTATGAAGACTAAGCCTGATTTACTGAGTTGTCAAATTGTGGGCGCTAAACAGATTGCCCACATTGCTAGTGGGCTTGTTGCACATAATTTTCCAAGACTGTGAAGCAATAGTGGTGGAGAATGCCGCATTTAAAAAGGAGATTTGCAGATTAGGTAGCTGTGGTCGTTTTCACTATCAAACATTTGGGAAAGCACCGCAAGTGCAATGAGCAGTTAGTGAAACGACAGACTGTAATCGTCAAATCATTCATGAATCATTAAAAGTCGTTCCTGAAACAGAATTTTATTTTGGAATGTCCAGAACGTGCAGCAACATTTTTTGTTGTGGGCGCCCATGTGACTACTGCTGTTTCTAATTTTAGAGGTAAATGACGTTGGCTCTGAATTACCTTTAATGAAAACTGTGCCCAGCTGGATGTAGAGAGTGTTGTTGCTTTCGGTGGACTTATCAGAGAAAGCCTTAGAAGTCAGGAATTCCTCTGTGGCGCTGTCGTGTCTCATCGCTCTACACATTTTGTTTACTAAGTTGTTAGGCACCAGGCTCCTGCCGGCAAAGCGAAGATATTAAAAGCAATAAATTAGTCTTCAACAACCTCAGAAGGGGATTTATCTCTTTTTGTCTCCTCGAAGGTATGTGGTGTCAAAAGCTTGGCTCCAAACAGATAGTAGCTTAATCATATACTGCAGGAGGAAAATTGGACATTTTTTCCCCAGATGTTTGTGACAGGAAAATTAAAATTAAAAAAAAAGAACGTATTAGCTTGAGGATTTATTTTTCTTAGCTTGTGAATGACTTAAACATTTGCAGGTCTTAAATTTAAAACTACTGTAAACTCACGGTGGGGTCAAAAATAGAGCCCAATCATGACATTCTGGGTTATTGCCGTTTGCTACAATAGGGAGCAACGGGAGAGTGGTTCTTTTTTTTTTTTTTTTGCACTCCAGAGAGCTGACTGCTTTCAAGTGGTCGACATGGACATTTTTCATCCAACCATTCTTGGTTCTGGTGTCAAGAACAACTGCGCCTTGGACCTGAGTACTTTTGAAGTTTTTTAAGACGGATGGCCCTCTTAATTTGAACGATGGCGCTGTGGCTCACTAACTCACTCCAAGATTAACCCCAGCCATAACCTAGACTTGATTTTTTTTGTCTCATTCCAGAAACTGGAGACGAGAGGAAGCCGGAGTTCCTTGTACAGCCTGTGCCTGTGACCAAGGTGCTGGGTGCCAGTGTCCTGCTGGCCTGCGTGGCTGCAGGTTTTCCAACACCACATGTGCGATGGATGTTTAAAGATAAACCGCTAGAGGAAAGGTATGCATTTTAAACTTTATCCTTTGTTTTTTAAATGTAAAGTTTTTCCCTCCTTGGCCCTTGTAGCACTACCACACATTTTATTAAAATGGTCAGAATGATGATATTTAATTTAGATCCCACAGTATTACAAAACAAACAAAATAATTCCTTCAATGCTTCTAATCTCAATGCAAAGGGCGACAATATGCGTAATTCCAGGGTTTGTGTTGTGATTGTGTTTACTTTTTAGCAAACATTTTGTTAAAGGCATTTTCTACTCATATTGATTCACACGTGTCAATCGTGAATCATATTGTTATTTAATTACTGCCCAGCCCTGGTAGATAGAAGCAGGAATTAATGGATCGACGGACGGACGGCAGACGGACGGGTTCCTCAAGCTCTGTGTCAGTCCTTACTTTTGGAATGCAGCAGAATATTGAGGCTCCTTTGTACTGCTCCCCAAGTTGGTAAATCTGTTCTTCCAGAAATCACCCCAGGGGGTACCTGGATGTGGCACAAAAGCCAGTCTGGAGATGAGCTTGCCAGCTTTCCTGCAGAGAGGAAGTTCACACATCAGCAACCTAGCACTTGGGCCCTCACTCCTATGGCGCCCATTATCTCAGGAAAAGTAGCTGGAATCCATAACTGAAAGTTTTCTTAGATATGGCAAGTTGGACTGTCACCACCCAAGTAAATTAAGCGCAACTCAAGTAGACATACCATAGCCACTGTTTAATAGAATTTTAAACTTGACAGAAAATAGTGCTTCATCTATGTTGATTCAAAACAAAATTGGATTTCTGCTTGTTAAACTTTTGTTGAAGAATTTGACATCCTTAAATAGGTGGTTTCTGTACACATCTGACTTGCCAAGCTGAGGATTTAATGCATTGCACCACAATTCACCATCTTGTAATAACTAACCTTCACCTCCAATGGGAATGGCTTAAATGGTACCTATTAATCTAGCTTTTAATTACCAAATTCCATTCAGTGTAAAGACCCGCCCCCTCCGTGTTACCCATACTGGTAATTAGCAAGTGCACTCCCAACAACAGGGAGAGTCTTTTAGGGGGTTATCGTAAACTCCGCCTTGCCACCTTCATAACTGAAGCGGTATACAGAGTGATTCTGTTACCACATTTTGATTTTCCTATGACATTGATAAATGAAAGCATAACCTTGGTATCCTTGAGTCTCCTGTTGTGTGATAGCTGAGAGCTAGACGCTGCTGTCAGTTCTTAATTATTGCACTCGTTGTGGGAGCGAAAGAAAGGAAGCAGCAAAGAGCAGCTTAATTGGTCTTGGAAGCGCAGCACAAACGGGGCCTTGAAAGTGACAACATCAATGCTTGAGATGTGGAAAAAAAAAATTGCGGGGGTTCTTCAAAGCAGTCAACTGAATTCTGGGTGAGTCTGACAACAATTAGTTGTGTTTTTTTCCATCACATTCCTAGAAAATTGACTGATTTGGAAAACAAAACAATGAGTGGTAGTTTTCGAAGCTACTGATTCTAAAACATTGTCACTGTGCCCCCCAAACTTTTTTTTTCCTTTTTAAATGGCACCATGTCGTATCTTTATTTTGATTTGGCGCATGTGGGAATATGGCTGATTTAGAATTCTCATAAGGAGAACACCCGAAATGCAAATAAAGAGCAGGTGGCCGTCTTTTAGACTTTAGACTGCGATTTCCACGTGCTTAGTTGTATATTTCCTAAAAAACAAATGTGCTGCTGAAATGTGATGTGAACAGCATTTTCTCTGCATGCATCATAGGGGCGGCATGGTAGTACATTGGTAAGCACGTTGCCTCACAGTTCAGAGGTGCAGGGTTCAATTCCGGCTTCAGTCTTCCTGTGTGGAGTTTGCATGTTCTCCCCTTGCCTGCATGGGTTTCCTCCGACATTCCAAAAACATGCATTGTCAGGCAATTGAGCACTCCAAATTGCTCGTAGGTGTAAGTGCGATCAGTTATTTGTCTCTATGTGCCCTGCGATTGCTGGCAATTCAGGGAGTCCCCCACCTACTGCTCGAAGTCAGCTGGCATGGGCTACAGCACACTCACAACCTTCGAGAGGAGAAGAGGTTCAGATAATGGATGGACGGATGGAAAGTTGGTGCTATCGGCGTGCCGATTTTCCCTGTGGGATGCTACTAACGGCATTGCAATATTTTTTGTCTGAGTAATGTTTGTCGTTTTTAGCATTGCATATCTAGCTGACAAAATCACTTTAAAAAAACAACCTCGCTGGGAATGAAATAAAAGAAAAGAGCAGAGACATTCAAATTAACATAACTGGCAGTTAAAATGTAGTAATTCATGGTGGTGACATGTGGGAATTTATGTCAGGTCTGATAGTAGTTCACAAGGGACTGGTGATAGCGAAGGTCAGAATGCAGGACAAGACGAGTTGGCGAGTCAAGGGTACTTAAATCACAACAACAGCATAACAACGCAAAGCCAATGTGGACGTGACTGGTACATCATTTTTTATTCCTCTTTCCAGATCTCAAAAACACAGAGCCAGTGGCTTTGACAAACAGTGGCTAAATCAATTTACCTGGCTACTAAAGAAGGCATCACTGTTATTTATGTCAAAAGCAATGTGGCCCAACACAGCAGACAATTTCTGCCTCCCTAGTGAGAGAGCCATCAACCAACTACAGGCTGGACACATTAAAAAGTCATGAGGTGACGGACATTCACAAAGCAGCAGAAGAGGAGCGGAATACATTAAAAATAGTAACACCTAAACACCCTCAATAACAAAGTTAGAAAAATTAAAATAATATAGTTTACATTGGGCGGCACGGTGAGGAGGGTGCAGGTTCCCTGTGTGTAGTTTGCATGTTCTCCCCGTGCCTGCGTGGGTTTTCTCCAGACACTCCAGGTTCCCCCCCACATCCGCAAAAACATGGTAGGCTGATTGAGCACTCCAAATTGCCCGAGGTGTGAGTGCGAGTGTGGATGGTTGTTCGTTTTTGTGTGCCCGTCTCAGGGTATCCCTCCCTCGCCTACTGCTGATGACTGCTAGGATAGGCTCCAGCATGCTCGCGACCCATGTGGTGAAAAACGGTATAGTAGATGAATAGTTTACATTGATAGTTTAACAAATAATTGGTTTTTCCCTTTACTGTGCCTGTAAAAGAAAGTGAGTCAGTTGGATTTCAGAGGACATGCACGTCACTCACAATATAGTAATGTTTGTGGAAGTAAATATAGGCCATCGAGCAGGCGCCACGGGCTTATCCTTTTATCTCACGTCCAAAGAGAAACAATTCAATTAGAGATGGAACTGCAATATTTTGGTGGAAATAAGGTGAGGCTTTTCGGATAATAAATGAAGGTTACTGAAATAGCACAAATGTCCAATTTATGCTTCATGGTTCAAGCAGGAATAAATTAAAATCTAATATCAGGTCAATACTGTTACTCAAAACAACTTTGTAGATTCAATCTAAACTGTCACTCTCACTTTTAAGCAGTGCGTCTCCCCGCCTGCGCAGATCGCATGATGACGTCCGACCTGTTCAGACTGTGGTCGCATCACAAGAAATTCCAATACGTATCTGAATTAGGACCAAAAAAAAAGATCTGCAGTGTGAATTTAGCCTAAGACGCATGAGCTCATTTACAAAGCAATCCTCTTGATGTTATGCTCCGCATTCTGACTAAACTTGGTTCCCCAATGCTGACTGTATTGTAGTTTGTCAATATGACGCCTGATTGACAACCTTTCCACTTGCTTAGGGGCCACAGCGAACACTGTGTCTGCTCTCTTTGTATACACATCTGATGACACTCATGAAAAGTCATCTTTTGTTATTTGGAGTATCACTCGGTTGTCTAATATAATCGTCTCGTACTCAATGAAATGGATGAATTATGCATGGCACCCTGCAAACAACAAACTGTGCTTGTAAATCAACTTTCTTCCCAAATCTTGACACGTCTGTCATCCTTCTTGTCCCCTGGAATTTATTTGAATGCGACTATGGATGTCGTGTGGGAAGACAGGAGTGGGATGGAAATGTGTCTAAAATTAAACTGCAGAATAAAATGATCATGTAAATGTCTTGCACTCAAAGCCTCAAATGTATTCTACTGCGATTTAGATAAAACACAAACAGACATGCACATTTAACTATATATGTCTCTTCCTGCTGCTTTGAGCAAAGGCAATAGCCTTTTACCTTCTTGTCCATACTTTAATAAAACCAACTGACTGAATTTAATAATGTTTATACACAACGGACTTTACAAATATTTATATATGGATAGTAAGGGCCTGGAAAACATTTTAGAATCTCTTACAAACCCATATAGTATTGGATTTAAACTCAGGCTGTAAAATCAACAAAATAATCCTTTGGTTGTTTAATAATTCCATCTTTAGACCAGAAAGCTACTTGTGCCAAAATTTCTCATCCACGTCGCACTTGTTTTCTGAAGTCATGTAACTCTTAAGCCCCTGATTTTAATCCTTAAAGAAAAAAAAACATCCTTTAATCGTGGCTTTCTTACACTCTCAAAGAAAGATTTGTCCTTGCACTGGGTGCAAATCTTTTGACTTGTTCAGATTTGCGTGCGCACACACACACACACACACACAAACACACAACACCAGACTGCTATAATAACGTAATTATGGTTTAATGACAGAGTAAACCTCAACATGAAGTGTGAATGTTTTCTCTGAAACACTTCACATAATGATGGATGCAACATGGATATGTGTGAAGATAATTGGAGTGGTCACTGGAACTTCAACTAATTTTAGGATGTACTTTAGTGCATCACAAAAACAAAATCTAAATGTTTCTCTCCTACATTTTTTGACACCATATCCTCAGAAGATGTTCAAAGTAACAACATTCCATGTACCAAAAACATCTTCTTTCGATCAAATGAAGCAAAATTGAATAAAAAATAAAATTCAGATGATCAGTACAAAATGTGTTAACAGGCTGTCCCGTGTCTTTGCATCACTAGAATGTAAGTTGCAGTAACACACAAAATAACCCAGGCAGACTCAGTTATGTTAAGTTTAGGAGCTCAGTGGGCGTCGCTGGTCCTGTACTAATCAGCCTCTCAGTGCACACATGCATCTTAGTAGCACATCTATTCCTGCGGCCAGGGGTCATCACGGCTGGTTACTTCCTCTACTTCTTTTAACCTCTCTCACCAAGGTTCCATCAACATTTTATTTATGCATCGAAAGCAAGTCTATATTGAGTTTCCAGTAGAAGTTCAGATTTGTGGGGTCTGAAAAGAGAATCTTCGGCGTATTTTAGCTTGTGGTTTTCTACTCTATAATTATATTGACGTTGATATTTTGTACATAGCCCTCCTAGAGATAATCACAAGTTTTACATATCATTGGACACAGGACTACACCACCAACTGATTTTTTTTAAAAATGCAACCATAGACGTAAGAGAGATAAGTGGGTTCTTCTTTAGGACCTTGATTGGATTATAGAGCAGAGGAAAGTGACCACTGTTCAAATCGTTCCAATCCCTGCTGTCTGTGGTCGTCAAAGAAAGTACCCCAGAACAGAAGAAATTCCTATTCCACTATCCTAAATAAAAGGAGTTGGAAGAAGGCAGATGGCAGGGTGATCGCGGTCAAGCAGAGCAGGCAGAAGCACACTCCAAACATACCAGACAATTCTAGATAAAAATGGCTAATATTTCTTGCAACCACTTATCTCCACAATAAGTGGAGGTTTTCCTAAACCAAAGTATGATGACAGTCATGAAAGAACACCTGGTGTGGAGGTATGATGCTCGACATAGCCAAACACAAATACTCCTTACGTTCATGAAGATTATCAGAAACTGTTGCTGGTTACAGGGTCAGCTAATAGTCTGTGCTCACTGTGTAGCTTTGCTTACCTTTCGGTTATGACTTAGCCAGCCAAGCTGCAAAACATGATGTGGGCGTTTTGTTAGTATTGTTGTGTTTTTCTATTTCCTACAAAGTTTGCAAAAAAAGCTAAAATATAAAAACTCTTGTTTTTACCAAATAGTCTATTATGACATTTGTTTTTCTTCAACATCGTTCCTCTAGAGCTCCAATAAACATGACCTCTAACCAGAATCCCATCCTAAAGACAGCAGTATGCTGTCTAGCTGATTGGCAGTTTTCCTAGGCCCACATGTCCTGGCCTTGTCACCAGTTTGTGTTACGGAAGACTGAGTCACACGTAAAGTCACCTCCCTCCACAGTTCTGTGTAACTGCCACTACCTTTTTTTTTTTTTTTTTTTTGGAGAGAGAGAGAAGGATTTGTGTTAAATGAATCTACTTGTTGACAAGGATTTGCATGGCTTTTGGGGGTGGCTGTTCCGGAGGGATGAACAGAGCAATTATGTTAGAATTTTTGTAAATCCTAATATTTATTATGAATTAATTATTTTTAATTGTGGGAATGTTAAGTAACTTGTACACTAAGAGCGAGCCAAATTACTTGATTGCAATAATTCCAGGCCAATTATTGTCTCTTCAATGGTCTAAAGATGACATAATTCAGTCTGAAGAGCTCTTACTCTGCTCCTAAATACTGCTGTTAGTGTTTCCTCTAAATGTCTTGGGGGTCTTGTACGTTCCCTTCATTTCAAAAGGAAACGGTCAATGCAGAAATGCTTGAGCGTCTCAATAGTTGTCCCGGTGAATCAAATGCAGACTGCTCAGCACTGTGAGCAGCGAATGATTCATACAATGCGGCTTGGATATTCACAGCCTCCCAGCATGCTTTGCTTTCTCTTCCACTGTGCACACAATGGAGTAATCAGAGCACTGAAAAGCATTCGCTTGACATTTAAGTTCTATGGCATGCTTTAAAAAATATATATATAGATTTTTTCTCTGGCGTTCAGTTGATCTTATATTTTGACTTGGGACCATGTATTGATTAGGTGGTTGCCGTTAGTCTATAAAAAGCAGGATGCCCAATCAACAAGTGTAGTAATATGTGAATGTCTGAGAGACCGAAACCAGATATCGCGGCCAATTTATGTCCACAATGCTCATGAAACTGGCTAGCAAGCAATAATGTCCATATGCAATAATATAATAATATGCAAATCGCATACAGTAATGCCACAATCCTCCATGTGGCTGGTGACACAAATGATTGATTACAGTATAATCACATTATTGTAGGCCACTGCAACATTAAGCACTGCTCAACCTCAACACTGCTTGAATGTCGGAAAATAAAATTGTACCAAAGTAATGATTACGCTTAATCATAAAAAAACAATAAATAGCATTGATGTCCAACACCGCACTCTTTGTTTATACAAGGCAACCATACTTGTAATTATACACTTGCACCTCCCCCCCCTTTTTAAAATAGCTTATTTAATAAATTAACAATAATAATAAACAATTATTGCGTTTCCCAGAAATTTGTCTCAATATTCTTGTTTTGTTTAAAAAAAAAAAAGATTGTTTGAATAATCATAATTTCAGTTCACAAAATAATTGTGATTAACATTTTTTTCATAATCAAGCAGCCCTAGTAAACTTAATACTGGTAAAAAACATCAAATTGATATTGTCTGAACATTGTTACCTTTGTTCCAGACTCTTTCTGGTAACAATAAATTCTCTACCTCACTACCTTTGTAAAGACATTATATTTTATACATCATACTGGGCAAGTTGTTATAATATTGTGGCTTGTTAGTGTATGCGGTTGAGACTTTGCTCGAATGACAATTGGTTTCATCTATCGTGTTGGAAGTACATGTTAAGTGTTGCACTTTGAAACTATCGTGGCTAGTCATGAAGCGAACAGTCAAGAAGATGCCAAGCAGTGATGGTCACAGAATGTCAAGTGTCAGTGCAGACTGTTGCCCACTCAGGGAGATAAAAATGAGTTGCAGCAGAAGCCCTGTTTTTAGCTGCTGGAAGCAACAAAAAAAAAAAATCTACCTGCAACACTTGACTGCATTCCATGTATCTCTCATTCAGAGACCTGCACTCCCTAGCTAGATACTACCTACCTTTTCCTTTGTTCTGATTCTTTCTCACTGAATCTGGATGTCAGCTATTATTTTGTATTTTCCTACACTCACCCTCCTCCTATCCCCCTTGCCTATGCCCCAGTGACTGTTGAATCAAGCCTGAGCTCGGCCACAGCCTTTTGGCCTAATTGGGAGAATAAAAGTGCACGCCATTTAATACGGAGGGTCACATGGTTCTCTGGAAAGCTGCTTGTAAATCTGGTGTAAATATTTTTAGACTATTTTTGACTACTCAGTGGAATTTTGCTGGTGAAAAGAATGTCTCGTTATGCAGTTTTCAGGGAGCCTTTGCAGAAATTACTTTGAGTGTTTTCATATACCGAATCAGAAAGATAAAGTGTGATTGAGTGAAAAGCATCCTTAGGTTAGTATTTTTCTTCATCTCAATAGTCAATAAAAAATGAATTCCCACTATGACTCAGTAGACATGTACTATTTAGGTTAATTAAATTAACTAATTAATTGAAATAAAATGTTTCTTGAGGCAATGTATCAATAATTCACTCATCCCACTCACTGTTGTCTACAGTGTCACACTCAAATACGTACATTAGGACATGCCAAAAAGAATAGAATTTCTACATTTTATCTATAAATTCCACACCTGGTGGTGTCTGTCAGATTTCAATATCCAAACATTTGATACAAAATGTTTAAAAGAGAATTTCCATTAGTGGATTGAGAAGTAACTAAGACATTTGTTCCGCCTGATGGTGAAAGGTAGTGTACCAGGCCCAACGTAGAACACTAGCTAAAGAAACCTTCTCTAAGAATATGCTTCAGGGAATAAAGGTTGAAATTAGTTTCTCCTAAATCCGTAGACGTGGGAAAAAAATATGTGATTGTACCGTGGGCAGCCCATGAGACCTTTACCCATCAATACTATAAGGTTAAAGAACTTGAGGCCAAGTCTTAACTTTGTTATATTCCTCAAACCTCTTTTTCTTTTCACCAGCGAGGGCCGCAGGGAATTGCTTGGAGGTGGCAGTCTTCAGATTTCCAATCTCACAGAGGAGGACGCTGGCATTTACACCTGTGTGGCTGACAACACCAATGCAACAATTGAAGCCCCGGCTCAACTCACTGTTCAAGGTACTCTCAACAAGCCAACTGTCACTTGACTTTCCAAATGCCAGGCCTCACTGTTATTCAGAAGTACTAGATGATAAAGAAGCCATTAACAAACTATTAGAAGCAACTTCTTGTAGGTTATAGCACATTTCTGCACACAAACTCCACAATAATGTAGAGCACGAGTGTCAAACTCATGGCCCGGGGGCCAGATACGGCCCGCCACATAATTTTATGTGGCCCGCGAAGACAAATTGTGCATCGAATTCGTGTGTCATTACTAGAATTGCAAATTGTCTTCACTTTTAATAATATATATATTTTTTTATATATTTAACCAGTTTTTACTCGTTCTGATTTGAAAACGAGTTATTTGTCAGTTTGTTTTGTAGCTTTTACTGTATATAATATGAGGTGCTCATACATTTATTTGGGTTGACAGTCATAATGGCCCTCCGAAAGAAGCTATGGCTACAATGCGGCCCGCGAAAAAAATGAGTTTGACACTCCTGATGTAGAGGCTTGAAGATTTTCTATCACCTAACGAGAAACCAGTTGTTCCTCTTTTCGAATTGCATTTCTCCCCAGTGTTCATGGTTTTGTTGAACACATCAACCAAATAACCCATTAAGATGCTTGTTGGTGTTTATTTGGGACAATGATTTCAAATTTGCATGCAGGTCAGCTAAGAAACAGCTGATTTTTTTATTTTTACCATCAGTGCAGATATTTTCTACTCTTTCCTATGTGAAGCAAGTCAACAGTTTGATGTGAAGCAACAATTGAATTGGGAAACACCCTGAGGCTGTCCCGCAATGTCACACCATTTCACACAAAGCGACATCACACTAGGACTTCATCCCTTTGCTCACAAATCCCTTTCCTCTCCTCTTCAACACCCTTTCATCATTTCCTGTCAGACACTGCGATTAAAGGAGACAGTAATGGAAAATTGGATCAGGTGGTGGGAGGACATCTGACTTTGGTGCCTTTGAGCCTTCAGATCTGCCACTTCAATTCCTAGCAATCCCTCATGTTTAATACCTGACCCGTGCCCCAACTTCAATGTTACTGGCATGTAGAAATTGGATCTCCAATATATTTAAAAGACATCAAGTCGTTATGTTAAGTTAAAAGAGTCACATTTTACTGCAGTACACACACACAGAGTAAATTGTGTTTTTCCCCCAGACCAAATTAATGGCGAAACAAGATTGTGGCATTGATTTGCTCCCTGAAACATCAATCGATTTCCCCCAAGAAATAACTGCACTTGTAAATGAAATTCATACAAATTATTTTTCCAATGTTGACTTGCTGGCATTTTTTTATTTGATATATCTGAAATTGGATACATAATGTTCACTATAGACTGCTCAAGAAAACCCATTTAGGGTTTACACCAACAATTGGAATCTGTGGCTTCATGATAAATTGAAGTTACCATGGATGATATGGAGTCATTGTGAGAATCTTTTGGTTTCTTAAAAAAACACTTTCAAAGAGTAGTCTTGACAATGAAACAGCTCAAAGTTGGCGAAAAGCTAAGAACATCACCCTTCTACTCTTTCATAACCGTCCAAATTATACTGTGAGAGACATATCCTTGCTTTAGTATTTGATTGAATTTCTCAAAACTGACCGCTTAATATATTCACATTCTAGTGTGTACAATTTTATTTCTGCAATCTATTGGTATCGGTAACAGTAATTTTAGAATCCAACACGCGTCAGCTGCTTTTTCCTTTCATTCACTTTTATATGCCATTGATATTTCACATACAATATTTGAATTTTTCTTTGAGTGGTTGTGAAGCTGATCTGGATCACAGTGTCCATACAACTCGAGCAGTGTTCATGTCAATGTTTGCATCACTTGCCTTCTTACATCACATCTATCAGCCTAACTTACACTGTGACTTTGCTACATCTCACCCTCTATTAGAGCTGCCATGATTAATGAGGCCAGAGGAGACAGCGTTTTTTGATTTTGGTCAGTGTGCATGTGAGTGCGTGCATATGTGTCGAACAGAAATAGCTCCTACACTAATACCTGTATGTAGGTTTCCTGTTTTCTGGTGCGAAAGGTTAGTGTCCCTCATTTATCATGTCCTACTGTTATCATGACAGCAGTGCCATATTGTTTTCTGGAAACACCCGAATGAGATTTTTAGAACCTAAGTTTCACACCATTTTCAGTCGACCCCAGCATAGGCTCAGCTCCTGCAGATTTTTTCATAGGGAAAAACAAAATCTTTAAATAGTTTGGGGGAGGTCGGGGTTTTCCCCCATTTTTCATATGTTAAATATCTATCAACATTTCTTGAATGATCAGGGTTTCCCCCCCACCCAATGGATTTCAGTTGGTGTCAATTCTGAATGGATAAATGCTGGGGGTGTCAAACCCATTTTTGTCGCGGGCCACATCGTAGTCCTTCGGTGGGCCATTATGACTGTCAACCCAAATAAATGTATGATATACAGTATAGGCTACTTAACAAACTGATGAATGACTAGTTTAACTTGTAACTATACTTGAAAGAACTGTTCACAATTTTAAAAAGATGAATGGTAACAAAAATTGCTAGATACGTTTTTTTAAAAGTGAAGACAATTTGCAATTTTAGTATTGACACAAAGTCGATGCACAATTTGTCTTCACGGGCCAAATATAACTACATTACGGGCCAAATTTGGCCCGCGGGCCGGAGTTTGAAATCCCTAATTTATGCCATTTGTTTGCCGCAAATAACAATGGGTGACTGTGTAGTAAATAATGAAGTATTTTTAATGGATTTATTTCTTCATCTGCTAATCGGACCAATGATTTTTTTTTTTTTTGCTGCTGCTTGGTGAAAAGTGATTAGCCCAAAAATTTTTTCAAAAAGCCTTCAAATTTAACATGTACAATAATAAAGACTTTTTATTGTTGTTCCTCCAGTTTAGTGGAAAAATCTATGTCGTGCATCATGATTTTCCTAAAGGCCTTTACTTTAAATTTAGTATGTTGGAAAAAGGGATCTACCCCAAGAGAAATTAAACACAGAAAAACTTTCCATGGAACTTTCAGAAGCAAACAAATCAGTTGACGAACTACTGCTGCGGACACGCCTTTTCCATATCCTCACTGGGTGTTATCACCACAAGCAAGGAGGTGTCTGATTGTCATCCGCTGGCTGGCTTGTTTAGAGCCTTGTCCGCCATTCTTTTCAGATAAAGCAATATCGCCAACTCACCGGAGCCATGTAAGTGGCATTTGTCACTGTCACGGAGTTGTAGAGAACAATTTCTTTTCGATGCCTCGTGAAACATTAGCCCCACTCACAACTGACAAGTTGTCTGTCTTTTGTCTCCTCTGTTACTCAATATCCAAAGCACCAATGTTCGGACTAGTTCTCAAATGTTCTAAATTATACAATCAGAAATCCATGTGATAACTTGCTTATTTGCTTTAGAGTCGATCTTTGCTATTGGTGGGGGATTGCGACTCGGTCGGCCCGTGAACTGATCATTACGAATCAAATTAGTACCACACTGCTAAAGTTTTAGATTAGGTGTAAAAAGTGAAGAAGAAAAATGCAGTTATATCAAGAAATGAAATTGCAACTAAATATTGTATAGTACTTTTGCTCACATTTTCATTCGCGGAATCTTTTAAATTGTTAAATACATTTCAGGTCACTAGAGAGAACAGAGAGGATCTTCAGAAAACCTCCCAAAATCCTTCAATGCATTTTTCAGTGTTAAGCAGTTCATATGTGAACTTTTTGTGACCTTTAAATGGTTCACTAGAGTCTTTCTTCCATCTGTTCTCATTTAGAACCGTTCAATTTGCTTGTGCTTATGTGATTTTGCCTTCATTAAAGTGGTAACTTTTCTATTCAGTCACTTTTTAGGAAGCATCTGTGAACTACTGTACTGAAAACAATACATCGCTCCATCTGAATTTTTTGCCTCTTCTTACTAGTTACGCCTTCGACTTAAAGTTTTTGTTTGTGTTTATACCATTGCTTTTTGAAATAGCTTCATTGACACCATTTGATTTTCATGTAAAAGCCTTCTTTATGATCCATGAGCCAGAAGTCAAAATTCACCAATAATAGAATAATAAGCAGACAGCACACAAGAAACTGAACAATAAACACAATCAAATATTTATAAAGAGTCATTTAAGAATCTTGTTTCAGCAGGAACAACTGACTTATATCTGGTTTACAGTAGCCAGAATGTATATGCTGCATGTCTTCATTACCAGCACCACAACCTACAAAGACTGCTGGGGCCTGGTAATCCAAACATTGCTTTGATCCTCAGTCAGAAAACAAAACACAAAGCTACATTTTCATTTTTTCAAGGCAGTCGTTTATTTTTCCATCGCACGGTCGAATGATTTTCTTGTCAATTTGAGCTTGGGTACTACTCGCATGGAGGAGCCATTTGAGGAAAAGCTTGTAAGGGTACTTGAGTGCTTTCTTTGTGGTCTTGTGGAAGCTGTTGATGTGCCTGCAAAGACTGTGTAAAGCATTTTTTAATTGAAAATATTTCTTAACAGATTTATAGCGCCCTTAAATTCTCTCAGCAAGTCACACTTGGGATATTGGATGTCAAAACTGTGGACATAAACACATATAGTATGTACACGCACTGCTTCATTTTTGTGGTAGAAACAGAAATTTATGTGAAAACGCCGTAGACAAACCACTGTATTCAAGTACTACAAAGACCAAGATTTGCAAAAGCATGCTCAGTTAGAAGCAGGTAACATTTACAAGCCGAGATATTCGGCTTAGAAGAGAGATGATCCAGGGGTCTTATTTGGAAACTTAAAAACCTGATTTAGGGCATATTTACGTTTCTCCGCAAGCTCACATCGACTTTGAAATGCTGCCACTATTTGGGTTTAAAAGTTTTATTGATTGCATGCAAATGTAGCCAGTGACATTACCAAAAAATGTGGATGTCCCTACATAGTAGTTGATCAAATTAAACAAGAGAACTGGTCAGGCTGGCTGCCAGGAGGCCAACAGCAGCATTAAAGGCGCTACAAGAATCTATGGCAGGTAGTGGTTGATCATTCACCACGTGACAACAATCTCCCATCTTCTCCTTATCTATGGGTAAAAGGCGGGTTAGACCCTGAACTGGTTGCCTGCAAATCGCAGGGCACATATACGTAGACAAACATCTCGGACACTGCGCAGCCTATTTCAATTGTGACTAGTTAATTCTGAAAACAGCCACATCCCAAATTATCAGCGGGTGTGTCCCTTTGTGCAACCACATTAACTTACATTGTTTATTTTCACTTCCTCTTTGAAAAATAATTTCTTTTTTAACTGAGATGCAAATAATCGATCTTAACCAGACATTTTGGGAGACTTTTTTTAAACTGTACATCCGAATGTTTCTCATCCCATTTCTCATCCGAAACAAGCCAAATTAACGGTAAGCAAATTCTTCGACTACCATTTAACGGACATGCATGAGCACATCACTTTTGCTCGCTCCAATAGGTTCCAAACGTTTCAACTCCCTAAAAGAAAATGGTGCATGTCTGCTCACATGGAAGAAGGAAGTGGAGGCTGGAGATGAAGCGATAGTCAAGGAGGTATAGTAAGATTAAGTGGCAGGAAAATGGGAGACAGAGTGGAAAAACAAAGATGGAGAAAGATAAAGAAAGCTACAGGGTACCAGTCTCCATTAAAACCTGACATGGGTAAGTCTCGCTGAGGGGTTCACATTTACACAAACAGACTCAAAACATGCAAATTTGGTGGTTATACAGATTGTGACAGCATGGTTGCAGGAAATTTGTTTCCTTGCTTAAACAAGTCGCTTTACAAACCCCACACACAAATGTGTTATGCAAATACGGAACTGAAAATCCCCGGCACCCAAACAGGTTTGCAGACACAAACTGTGGTATCTGTATCCAGATGCAATTTAATATTATTCACTTTCACAGATGGCTTCACTGCCACGAGCAAACTCAACTCCTGCCACACACACTTTCTCAGTCATAATACATATTCCACAAACGAAATCAAAGCACTGTTTGCACTTGTTGGGATGTACAGCCTAAATGCAAAGTATTAGGTGTGGCAGGAAACTAGCTTTTCTCACAACCCTGAACACACCACCTCCACTGTGTGGTGACAACATGATGCCGTGGGGTTGCTTTTCTTCAGAAGGGACAGGGAAGCTGCTCAGAGTTGATGGGAAGATGGATGGCGCTAAATACAGGGCAATCCTGGAGGCCGCAAAAGACTTGCAATTGGGAAGGAGATTCATCTTCTGGCAAGACAGTGACCCTAAACCTAAAGCCAGAGCTACAATGGAATGCTTTAAATCACGGGTGCCCAACCTAATTTGACCTGAGAGCTATTTTTCAAGTAGCCCAGCTCCCGAGATCGACCAGTTTAGTGTCAACATTGCAAACCTACACACCTTTTCTAGCCTACAGTAACTAACCTCACTTGTTCTCATTGTCATCCAATCACTAGACGTAATTGCTCTCTCTCTGTACCTCTCTCATAGGTGCACACACGCTTGCAAATCTGCATAATGAGTATAGCCATAAATGACCCTAACAATAACTGAACAGAAAAATGAACCAGATACAAAAAAATACAAACAAGTGGCTCCACAAAGTATAAACACAGGGAGACGGAATGCATATGCACACCATATTTTTCAGATTATTTGCCTGAAAATTTGAAAACAATTATATAAAAACGATATAAAATTATATAAAAACTAACAACAAAAAACAGTGACGTTTGTGGTTGTAAGATGGCAGAATGTGAAAACGCTGGGTCAACAGGATGAGGGCAGCTTGATCTCACAACCTGCTCCTGTAAAGCCAGAATCAATCTTTATCCACCCACAACCACTAATATCAAACCACCTGGATAAAAACAAATTAGATGCCAATAGCAATCACAGAGCTTAAAAAGGCTGATGAGGAAGCATCAGCAGTCCACACTCGGAAACTGCCCAGTGAGGCTGCCGCCTTATCGGTCAGTACACAGTCGAGTCAATGCAATCAAACGCAGAGGCCATCCTTGCACAGTGGGTCTCACTGTCTCTTCTCACGTGCATGTACAGTGCGGTCCAATTATATGCAGAGGACGTGCTCCCTCTGACCTTGTTCCACGACTGATTGATGAGGTGCTGCTTGGCTGCAGAAGATCAAATAACTCCTGTCTGTTCCTCATTACCAAAAGCAGGAGACATATGCAAGAGTTCACCTCAGCTTGAGTTACATGCTGACACATGGAACCGATATCGAGCTTGCTGTTGTCTCCCCTTGTGTAATAAAGACAAAGGAACGGGTATTGATCATTTAAATCGGAATTTGTAGCGGTAACATCTGCTCTGGGTGCGTAATGTGCGCTATTACAGATTAAACGCTCGTCTTTCTTCTGCTAGCCTTTCATGGATAATTTGGCACATGAGGAAACAGAATGGCATCATTTGGTTTTGTTCGTTTTGTGCGGAAATGGACAATTGCATATAGTTAAAAATAGAAGAGTATTGTTTTTGCTTATTTCACTTAGTCCTGTCTCTCTTCCACAGTTCCTCCCCAGTTTGCAAAGAGGCCGGCCAACATTTACGCCCATGAGTCCATGGACATCGTGTTTGAGTGCGAAGTCACAGGTTCACCAGCCCCCACTGTAAAGTGGGTCAAGAATGGCGACGCTGTTATTCCAAGCGACTACTTCAAAATTATTGTAAGATCATTTTTCCTCTTTGGTAGTAACTTTCTACATTTTCTCTGCAGTCACATTTTTTATGTACAGTTTATACAGTATATAACAATTTTATAAAGTCATAAAGTCAAGATCATCCATACCGGTGTACTGGCTTAATGCAGATTCAGCTTTCACCATTTTGAGCTGTAAAGCATAATTCATTCATTCTTTTCAAACTAAATGTATCTTTTAATACACAAGTTTTAACCCTGCTCTGATTTTTCTAGATGTTTCTGTTCAGAAACGGAATTCAATAATAATATTTTACCATTAAAGCCATCATTTTAGTGAAAGACCTTTGCATACAGAAATATACATTATTTTGGCAATTATACCAATGTGGTTGATTCAGGGCAGTTGTAGGGATTTTTTTATCTTTTTTAACAGTACCTCTACCATCTATTTTGCAACTTTCTCCCTTCTTCTCTCCATTTTGCTGTATTGTGTAGAAGGAACACAATCTACAGGTGCTGGGCCTGGTCAAATCCGATGAGGGTTTCTACCAATGTCTTGCAGAAAATGATGCCGGAAACATTCAATCCAGCGCTCAACTCATCATCTTGGATCACGGTACGCATCACAAACACTCACTCATGTTCAAGGCAGATTAAATTATTTTAGATGGGTGATAATCAAAAATTGATTAAGTACGTCAGTTAACTACATTATTGTGCTTGGTAGGGCTGCATCTGATTGTTTTGCTCGGATGACAGAGAAGAGTAATGATTTCTGGCAAGTTTGTGGTTTTTTTTCCACACCATTAGTGAAGCCGAAATCCCAAAAGTCTCATCACGGAGCTCATCTGCCATTTTGGGGGTCTCATAGTGTATATACGGTTGGCACTTCTTGTGCAAATCTTGTGTCTTGAAAGGTAAACGAAACCATTGAATTTTGGTTTAACCTAATTTGACAGATGGTACATGAATACAAAAAGTAAAGGTATGAAGGAGCGTTGCAGAGATGTAGAAACTCGTGCAAGCTTCTGGATGCTGCCATTTGCTTAAACATAAACTCTGGAAAGGTGTTTTGGAGGGCTACAGCCTATGCGGCCAAATTATGCTTTAGTTCTAATTGTCATAGTGGGTAACCAGACCTAGTGGCTCATAACATCAGATGTACTGGAAGACAGACTCATGCAAAATGTTTGAATATGTTAGTTCTCGTGTCATTACCTTTGAACATTAGCGGAAATGTAGTAGAACATAAATTCAACCTCATTTGCAAGTTGATGACGTTCCCATTTTAAGCCGCAGGGCTAGATACGATCTCCCTTCAAGAAGAAACTCAAACAGAATAGGGAATTCCATCAGTGCGGAAACTGCAAAAAGCAAAGTAAAGCAATTGTGAGCAAAGAGGAGGAATGGGAGAAAATATTGTGTTGCATGGCATTTGAATGCTTATTACAAGAAGCAGTCGGGAGTCCGCCCTAATTACACCAAGCAATAGGTTCTTGACTTATTTTTGTTTGCAATTTGGTGTTTCCAAACAACTTTGTCGCAAAAGATCATTCATTTTGTAAAAGCCTGGTTGTTGAAGGTAGACGCCCTGTTGCTATTGATTGGTCACCTCAACAGAGTCCATTGTACAAGGAGTCTCAGTAGGAAACGGCAAGAAAACAACAGTCGCCATTTTAAAATGCTTCTACCGTATTTTCCGCACTATAAGTCACACCCGATTATAAGGCACACCTTCAATGAAAGGCCCATTTTAAAACTTTGTCCACATATAAGGCGCACCGGATTATAAGGCGCACCTTCAGTGAATGGCCCATTTTAAAACGTTGTCCATATATAAGATATATACATTTGGTCCGTGGGCTGGACTTTGGACACGCCTGCTGTAGTGGGTCAATATCGGTGCATATATAAGGCGCAGCTGATTATAAGGTGCACTGTCGGCTTTTAAGAAAATTTGAGATTTTTAGGTGGGCCTTATAGTGCGGAAAGTACGGTACTCTTATTTACAGATCATCTCAGCACACCGCTCTGCTCTGGCATTGCTGCTCTTGAATTTTCTGGTGAGGTGCACACTGTTGCTGTTATAATTCGATGTAGCCCACATAGCTCACGCAGCAATTACTTTCCAGCCTACACAGCCAGCGGTAGAAGCACAAACCTCATCAGAGGTTATTTTATTGCTATTTATTATTATATAGGAAGCAAACTGAGTTGAACTGTTTCGTGGAATTGTGGCTTAGCAGGGAAATCAAACGCAGCCAGCGGCAGAAACTTGGCTAATACTCATTAGCGATCATTATCTTTGTGTCTTCACTCTTCCAGCTCCAGTTCTTTGTAGTTCTACTGATTATTCTCCCAAGTGGGTGTTTGGAATAGATAGAGGTCACTTGTTAGCTGTCGGTTCAGCGTGTTACTAGTTATTTATAGAAACAATGTTTGTGCCCTTAAACTTGAAAGTTCAGAAAAATGCATAAAATGTTAAGAAATTAAAAAGCAAATCACTTTTTTTACTCCTGCAACTATGGAACATTCAGACATATTTTTTGGGCCAGGTTATCTGAAATAGAAATATTGGTAATCTAAATGATCCTGAACATTCCACATGTGCATTATGGGTCAACTAGTTGCAAACAAATGTGAGTCAATTAGAAACCAAATGCCGAAAATGGATATTAAGAAGACCTAATTAATGATGTTGTTTCACAGAGGCCAAGGAGATGCTCTGTAATATTTCTTGTAGTCATATTTTTAGATTGGTCATCTGGTGGAAGAGCTTGTCATATGATGTGTGTTTGTTAAAGCTGGATACAAAAGAAGCAAACATTTAGATGGTTTCTCCCAGTAACATTCATCACTGACCTGTTTTAAAACAGTGGACTGTGATCCTCTGATTTAAAAGTTGTGAACACTGTTGTTGTTTTTCACTTGATTGTGTGGTATTTATGGCCTAGAATTGTTTTTCATGCTATAATGTCCTGTAATTATGACCAGTACTGCATTACGGTAAATTCATCGTAGACTTAATGTGGAAATTCATGTTAGGGCACGGCTGTGGGAAAGGAAGAGGACGTAGGATAAAAATTATTAGAAGCTAATTCGTAGTTCAATTTGTCCAAGGCCAGCCTTCGTCTAGAGCCGTTGAAAGTGACTTAAGTTGAATTTTCTGTTGATTAAACAAACCTTTCATCAGCTATTGCATTGTATAAGCACTATCGTCCTCAAAATGATGGGAAGGAAGTTACATCAGATGCTGCTATTTAAGGGCTTCTTGTTACATCTTATTTCGACAGTGTCCTGCAGCCGTTTGCAAACTTTTCCGACCACATAATTTTCTGAAGTGTTTGGGCATGATATTCTGGCAGTTGTCAATTACAGCTTGGCGAGGAAACTGGTCATGTTTTTCAACTTTGAGGTTAGACAAAGCAGTCATTTAAATGATTTCCACAGATGGTACAAAATCTTAGTCTGATCAAATGACACAGCATTACAGTTTGTGTCTTGCAGCGCGATTGCTTTTTTTTGCTTAGTTCTTGGAAATCTAAAGCACAGACACACAGTCGGCATTTGTGCACGCTAAGCTATGAATAGATAATAGTGATGAGCTACATATTTTGTTTGAAACATACTGTATTTGGCTGTAATGCATTTTAATAGGATCATAAAAGCCAAGGTTGGTGAATGATACAGATGTCTGCATTTGCCAATACAATATGAACAAAAAAGGAGAAGGACCTCATAGGACCTTTGCCTTTATTTGCCATTTTGAAAATGGCCTTTTTTATGGAAATGAAAAAAGGCCCGGCTAAGTTGTTGTCCCTTAATTCCACATCTTCCATAAATTATAGTCTGACATTTTGCCTACTTGTGATCAAGGCAACTATGACACTGGCCAACCTGAAATTGGATTTGGATATTTAAATTCTGAGCACTCAAGCTCTTTGAGCCGCCTCTGTTACAATCATATCACATTGAGATGAATGGAACTAAATAAGTAACCATCCATGATACATGATACATTAAAAAAAATTGCTGATTCTGAACAACAGCAGGCTAGTTTCTGTTTGAGATGTTTAATAAATAAAGGCGGCCCACCATGTTTGATAGCATTATTTATTTCTCCCACTGTTAGACATGACAACAGAACAGAGACCCTCTCCTCCCATCCCATCATATGTACAACTCCCACAGTGAAATGAAAATGTCCCATTACTGCCACTCCTTGTCAGTCCCCGCATTACTCTGTTCAGAAAGTATATTAGAAACATGTGGCGGACATAGCATGGAAAAAGACATGTTTGAAAATACTACATCCTAGATTGATGAATTATTAACTAAATATCAACATCATTTTGAAGAATTTAAAAGAAGATTATTGCCCTCACATTTGCAAATAAGAGCCAAAAGAACTTCAGGCAATTAAAAATGGGAAATTTAACATTAGCAAAACCCTAATGATTAGAAAAGTCAGTTGTCTTAATGCTAACATATAATGCAAAACACCATAGATAGGTAAATGGAAATTAGTATAGATATTGGATGCATTGTAATATAAGCTATATAATATAACCACAGAGCAGCAACACATACAAACATCACATCCAATCCTACATAATCAAAAATCTGCGGTGTTCACCGAATTCCTAAATAGTCTTTGTGTCTTTGCGCAAGTACGGTTTCTATGCCAGTGACAGACTTAAACAATGTGGTAACACCAGTTGTTCCACCTTAGTATAAGAGAAAACATTTCAATGTCTCTTCCTGCTCATTTAGCGCGCCAGGAGGATGACATTTAAAAGAGGCCAACGATAAGGTACTGTCACGTTTAACTCCTTTCTGAACTTTGTCACCTCAGACGTGAAGCAAAAAGCAATATCAGTACCCACACAGTTACAACATTGGTCCTGTTTTGTTAAAAGTAGATGTAGGAGACATCCAAAACTATAAATTCTGGTAACCACATGACCCAGCACGCTTTGTGTAAACAAGCTTCTTGTCGCTCAGTCTCATAAAACTGGTAAATCGCACACTGCAAATATTAAATATATAAACGATTTTCCCCAATAGTTACAATTTTATGAGCACCCAACATTTTGAATTTTATGAGCACAATGTCTTCCTTTCCATAGGTGCTCATGCAGCTTACTGACAAAAAATACGTAGTGGCCATCAAATTCAAAGTATCGCAGCGATCATTCTGATTATTTCAGAGGTTGACAAATACTAAAGTGTGGTGTCTTCGACACACATAAAAACAATACCTGATGTTCTTGTGGCACTTAGTGAATCATCATCTGTTATCGGATGTCGCACACAGTTTTTTCCCAATGGGAGTTCTCAGAGATAAAGTGAATAGCAGCAGTTTAAAGAGATGGTTTTGAGGTTTTGTCATTATGATTGACTGCAAAAGGTGCGGGAGGAGAGATATATCGTTAGCTTATAAACTTTTTTTTATTTTATGATAAGCAAAGCTGTACAAATTTCATAAACGCAGCAGTAAAAGTTGTCTTCAAAGGCACTGGGACATGAAGCAGATGGGCGAGCACTCCGCTGCCTTTTCTCACCACCTTTATTCCCTGTTCAAATCAAGACGTGATAATAGGCTGCTCACAGATCCTTTCCTCCAGCTTGACGAGCACTGAATAAAAGCTCGGGCCTCCTTCAGGAATACTGTGCACTCCATCATCTGCCAGCAGGGTCACTGCCGGGCCAGCAGGAGGCAAATGCGTGGTGCTGCGAACGTGTGAACATGCCAGCGCAGCACACGCGGGTCAGATGCCATCAAACGTGTAACTTCAACAGTAGACTCTCGCGGCAATATGCGACTGTTAGAACCATGTCAGGCTCTGCTGGGACACAACAGTATGCTCAAATCCAGTCACAGCTGTTACAGCTGGGAATGTCAAGGCCTTCACACTATGATTGACATACTGTATATTCGGCCATAACACTTACTATGAAAATCCAATGCCATGCTTTTGTTGCTACAATCTCTATTCTACACTTTATTGCTTCAACGTGATTACATTTTTACTATAGTACAGTTTTTGTCATAGGTCACATTACCGGTAATGAATTCTTAGTTATTAAGAGGCATTTTGCAATATATTTACAGTCATAGTAAACCTTCCATCCCTGTCAAGCCAAGGCTGCATGCCCATCATGTATGTCTTAGAGTGTGTGTGTACGTGCATGTGCACTTGCGTGTGTTTTAATCATACACCTCCTAGTCTAAAATGATTGGGAAGAGGAGAAATCATCTGCTACCAAATTGTTGTTTGTGCAGACGCTCAACACTCACTCTGCAGTGGCTGTCTTTCAGATGCCGCTTATGCTGAGTGTATATTTGAGCATTTAAAGGGGCTGTTTTCCTGGTGAACTTTTGTATTAATTCAAGCGTGGCGAATAGCTTTGCTTTATTCATAAACGGCCTGTCAGCTAAGTGCTAACTGAAATGTTACGGGTGCCAATTTTGCTGTTGTTTTGCCCTGGAATGAGGAAAAAAAAGACTCAAATAGCCTTGGATACTCGTCAGTGCTGTTTTTTTGAAGGTCATGCTTGTTATAAACATCGGTTTATGCCTGCCAGGACTTATGTTTGTGTTTTGTACTTCTTTCAACACTTTCCTTTATTACTATATAACACTGTCCTCCAACATGCACTCATCCAGGATGCCAAGCGGATGTTTTTGGATGTGCCTAGTCCTCTGGGCAAGCTAATTAAGGTAGCTCACCACTTTTTCCTTCACACCCTTCCCTTAGCGGCAGGCGGCTGACCCCTGCAAACCTCACCTCTAAAGCTTTTATGTTTCCTGTTAGCACTCACCCTTTCTGTCTTCATTGTACCTCCCTGTTGCCATAAGCTAAAAGTAGAATAGGGAGAAACATCACAGTGGGCAGTGGACATCCTGCTGTCTGGTGGAGTGCATTTATATTTTCTTTATCTGGCCAAAAAACATTCGAGAAAAATAGCAGTCTATTTACTACAAAAAAGTTGTTGGTTAGGCAGCCTAAACATGAGCCAGTGTAATTAAGTCATTTTGGTATCAACCTCTGAATAGAACAGATTCTTAGCTCATATTCTGAGTTGCACAGAAAGCAACAAACAACCAATCCACAAAGATAAAAACATACAGTACCGTCCTTGGTAGTATGGCTCATTCATTCATCGTATGCTGGTGTAGCTCCAAGGTTGTAAGATCATTGCAAGCAGAGAAGATGTGTGTTTTCTAGCAGCTGGAGTGAGAGGCTCTGGAGATGTGCAGCATCATTGCATGTTTTGATGTGCTTGAAAGCCAAGCCCAAGGGGCCCTTGCTTTTCTCCCGCAGTCAGCCTGTGGCATGTACATTGTTTACTGTATCTGTACATGCTCATTTACATGCCCAAAGAGAACCAGCGTGATATTGCGTGTTTCTGGAGGTGATATGTGACAGCTTTTGTTGAAGTGAGGCAGTCAACCAAGATAAAAATACTGACTTCCCAGTAGTCCACGGCCCATCACTGTGTACATGGAATTCTACACATCCCCCCTGTTTAGCTTTGTGGAATATTGGTTGTCACTTTTTATAGAAACCACATTACCCTTGAGTAAATTCCAGGAGGTCTAGTGTAAACAGATTTAACGTCCTGCTTTCCTTTGAATCCTCTCTGTAGTTCCATTGGAAAAAATGCCCGCTGGGTTTAGCTAAGAGAGACAGCGCTTCTAATTGTTGCACTGAAAAATATATTTGGAAAGAAATGCAGATCCTGTCAGATCTCAACTTTTCAGCAAATTGCAAAACTGGAAATAATTGACACCTCCCCTCGCACAAAAATGTTTTAATTTCCTGTGCTGCCACAGGATCACTGCCTTTCCATTAGAAGAATAGCCTGTTTAAATTATGCTTTTCCCATCACTTCGACATAATTCCTTGGGACCAGCAAGCCATTAAATGGCACCAAAGCGATACTTATATTTTACACAGGGCTTTGGGCTGAGCACAAACACAACAAACAGGCGAATTTTTTAAAGTGAATAATGAAGCGTTTTTTCCTTAAAGAAAATATGTGAAAAGGTGAACCCACAAGTAATAAATCATAAATGTGCAGGGAACACTTAAAAAAACTAAACTTTATAGCGAGACCTCTTGTTTAGAATTTCTTTATTTCAGTTTGTTGGTTATTTTGACATCCAACCCCAGTCTCAAACTATGTTTGAAAACCCGTAACATTTTATTAAGAATCTTTACTTCTATTCATTGAGTGGGACAAAAAAAAAAAAAACATGCTTGCCACTTTTCCTGCAGTCAACCATTTCTTGCTTTGCCTTCTCTTTGTGGTTAATTTTCCTTTGCTGATTTTCTTTTTCTGCAGATCAGTTTTTCACGAATAGCCAAATCTGATTCAGCCAGTGTGAAAATGAGCCGTTGCGGAAAATAGCCACAGTCGTCAGAAGTTGCTCCCGGCCACCAATAATTTTCCACAACGTTTACCTCAGAACATTAAAACAATTAGAGGGTATTGTTTTTGCCTGCCCGCTTTATTGTACCCTTAAATTGAATTTAACACTCGGCACAGGAGGAACCATTCTTGTACCTGATTGCAGCACGAGCATACAACTATTTGGTGTGATTTATATAGTCAGTGCTATGTAAAGCAGTCATCCCTTTTTTTTGTCCCCCTTTCTTTCGTTACACCATCTAAAACATTTGTTAAGTGAAGTGAGAAATGAATCCATTAAAAAAAGAATTATTTGAAAGCAGATAACTTAAAATTGGCATGTGCATATGTAGTCACCCCATTTCTTATGATGCTCCTAAAAAGCTCAGATGAAATCCTTTACCTTCAATCACACAATTTGTGAAATGATATCCACTATTGTTCCATAATGTTTCAATTCATACACACCTTTTCTGGAAGGCCGCAGTGGCTGCAACACTAAAGTAAGAGGCACTTCTAATCGAACATAGCCATAAAGACCAAGGAACTCTCCCAAAAGGTTTGGGACAAAGATGTTGAGAAGTACAAGTCAGGGTTAGGTTTAAAAACTCATCTAAACTTAGATGATCCCAGGGAGCAACATGAAATCCATAATAATCACACCACAACAAACTTGCAAAGACAGAGGGCTGACCACCAAAACTCACAGACCATGCAAGGAGGCAATATATCAGTGAGGCAGCAAAGGTAACACTGAAGGGGCTGCAGAGTTCTACAAGAGTGGCTGGAGTATCTGCTCACAAGACTACAATAGACCACGGACTGCATGGAGCTGGGATTTATGGAAGAGTGGCCAGAAGAAAGGCAATATTTTCAGAGCACATTTTGAGTTTGGAAAAAGAAGGCATGTGGGAGACTCCCAAATGGTATGAAGGACAGCGCTCTGCTTAGATGAGACTCCAACTTCAGCCATCAGCTCTGTCTGATGCATACCCAGCTCATCTCATCACTCCAAGAACAGTATCCTGACTGTCAAACTTGGTGGTGGCAGCTTCATGCTGTGGGATAAGCAGGTCAGGATGGAGGAATATTTTTCAACAGCAGTCACTGGGATACTGGTTGACGTCAGGGGAGAGATGGTTATTACCGAATGGTGACATTCCCGTGCAACACCCGTACGAGAGTGTTAAATGAGTGTTGGCAAAAAATCAATGAATGAGATTTGACGAGCTCATAGAGATTTATCAAAAATGACTTGCAGCCAATATTGCTGCAATTGGGTCTACAACATACACACTTGAAGGGTAAATAATTAATGGACGTGCTGATTTTGAGATTTATGTTTAGGAATTTTAGATATATATATATTCCTCCTTTCACATTTTGTAGATCCATCAAATAAAGTTCAGGTGAAGAAATTGTTTTAATTCAAGGTTACAGTGTAACATAATGGGTACCGTAATTTCCGGACTATAAGCCGCGGCTTTTTTCCAAAATTTTGAACCCTGCGGCTTATAGTCAGGTGCGGCTTATATAAGATTTTTTTCGTGATTTTTGTGATGACTTGATCACTTTTATAGAGGCTGTGGACCACTGTTGTGCGGTATCTTGAAGAAAAAAAAAACAAAAATACTATTTTAAAACACTACTATGGCTGCTGCTTATTCTGGCTGTGTTGTTTGTGACTATTATTAGCTTTAGTAGGAATGCACACTAGGTTACCTGCGTCAAAGGGCTCTAAACCCTTTCTCTTACTCTGCCATGTGACTCAGAGTGGCGCTGTTTGGACCATCTGCATTGTATTAAAACCCAATCAATCAGCATTTAAATTCAATTCTTCTGAAATTTTGCTCGCCAAAAACAAGTTGTAATGAATGTGAACTTTTAATGCATTTCATTCAGAAGGTTACTTTGAACCCTGAGGCTTAAATGGCGGCGCGGCGTATTTATGGATTTTTACGGCTTTCTGTGTACTGTCTTTCTTTGTAAAAAACTCATGTGCACGTGCGGCTTATAGTCCGGTGCGGCTTATGTAAGAAAAAAACTAAAATATCCCTGAATTTTAGCTGGTGCGGCTTATAGTCCGGTGCGGCTTATAGTCCAGAAATTACGGTAAAAAGCCAATGGGGTGAATGCGTTTGCAAGGCACTGTAGACGTTTGTGCTGCTTCTGTTAAACCTGCAATGTTTTTGACTTACTCATTCATTCTTCATATGTCAGATGAAAGTACGTGACTGTGGATTGGACCATTAGTTTCATGCTGGAGCTGGTTCCGACATAATAACCATTATCAAAACAATTACAAATGGCAGCTTCCCCTGAGAAAAAATTTCTTTTCTTTTGCAAGAACCCAGTCAGGTCTGCTATTTCTACCTTCATTGGTCTATCAGTGGTCCCGGTCCTGTGTGCTTCTGGCAGATATGAATTCCTTCTTTTAGTATGAGCCTGACTGACTCTCTTATCTGTGCGCTCAGACCATTTGATGAAGTACTCTGCTTATGTTGAGTCACAACCAAGGATGCTGCCAGTTATTTGGGCCCTGAGAAAAAAAAATCACTTTGGGCCCCAACATTGTATTGCCGCAAATTCAAAAAACGATTTTCTATGGCCACTATCAGTCACGGACCCTTGGAAGCTTCATCACTTTTCACTCTTTCAACGGCGCCCCTGGCGCACCACTGGAAAATAACAGAAGTTGACGAGTTAGAAAGAGAGTGAAAAGTTGAAGTTGTAAAGTGTTTGAATTGATGTTGTCTTTTACTTTTTTTTTATTTTAGCCCAGTATTTTTACTATGGTCTATAGTCAGGTGTCCCTTGCAGCTCTCAAATTTGTTACAATATATTTAACACTAACTTTTAAGAAACAACTTACGGGGACAGCTGTGGACGAGTGGCTAAGAATGCCACCAACTAATTGGAATAGTGCTTTTTGAACTGCCACTTCGCCACTGACGCGTCTACAGTTCCACATTCATATTTTTTCCTCAGATTAATATTAAGACAAATGCTTCACCGTGCATGTCTTTGTCCCAGTTGTATTATGTGTTGGTGGCCCAGATATATTATGCAGATCTGAAGTAACCTTCCTCATTAAAGCCTTAATGCCAGCTATTCATTACCTTCAGCACAAAGACTAATGATACACTTAATGAGCTATGAATGGAGCTTGGCAAATGGTGGTAGGAGTCTGACATCTCCTTCCTGTAACAACCTCGAGCCTGCATGTTCAAGACTGATTGGACAGACAAGCGCTGGTTACTCTCCTGCATGTCAATTATTTGCAGATGATGTTAAGATGGAAGCATAATTAGTGTCCTGGTCTATTCTACGCTGCACTGTTCAGCCTCTTGAGCTTAGTCATTTAACCATGGTTTTGTTCATATTTACAATCATGACATAGGGTTAGGGTTGTCTGTACACGCCATATCTGAGAAAATTAGTTCACTGTCAAAGTCCTTAGACTTTGGGTTAAGTGGTCCAGTGTCTGCCTAAGTGACAAGTGATCAGCAGATTGATTTTGTGATTAATTTTTGATTTTGTGATTAATTTTTGATTTTGTGATTGATTTTTTTTTTTTATTGGGAAGTCCTTAAAGTGTTTCATTTTTCTCTTTAATGCCCCAAGGTATTTAAAAAAATCTTACCTTTTGCCAAATATAATTACTTTCATAATAGAAATAGAAAATCATATCTAAAAATTGTTCACAAATTTAAGTTGCATGTTTTTGAGACGTTTGAGCTCAGACTCCGCAAAAATCCCCATTCCCTGTTTGTTCGGAAACACGTTCTGAGCACGAGCTGCCATACTACAACTGCATTGTTCAAATATACTGTTTGGAAATTCAGAATACCCCAAAAAATAAGTGCCGGCCGGGGTCCAATGGGTCAGGCATTACAAATAGGAACAGTTCAAGCACCTGCTGCTATAAAATCTGGGCGTCCGCTGTATATGCACTGATAATAAAGATTAGTCACTGTGTGCTCACATGTATACCTTAGCATTTGATCTTTTGAAATGATAGCTGGCCATCTTTTCACACGTTTGACACATTTGAATTGTAACCAAACCTCCAAAAGACAAATTAGTGTCCCGATGGAGTGACAGATATAAATACTACAGCAGTCACTTGAATTGCTACTTATTCTGTCCATCAAGAACACAAGATACACTTGCCATGTTACTTTGCTTGTATTTGTGTTTCACCCCATCACTTTCCCTGACCTGCACGCAAATGGAAATGTCCCGTGCACTGACATTACCTTTGAAAAGGTTCCGTCTTGCCCACTCGTCAAGCAAATGGAAAGTAGATCTCACTGCGTTGTGCCACAAATTATTCTCTCCACCCTCCCTTTTCCCAACAAAAAGCTGATCAAATTAAATAAATCTCAAGCATTTCTTCAGCCAGCATTCCTTGAGCGAGAGCACCTACTGTTCAGGATGGACTTCTGTCTCAGGATGCAAATGCAGGTTTACCTCGCCCTTGGCCAAAAAAGCCAATAAAGATCGGTTATAAATGACAAACATTTCAAAAAACCTGACTCATAGGAGTTGTGTAAATGTCATGTACTGTTGTGTCATAGCAAGCAGTGTAAATCTGCACGTATAGTATCCCCCTGTATTGTGCTTTGTAAGTGTAGTAGAACTGTTTTATTTCTGTGTTTTGTCGTGACACCAGACGTCTTTTTTGTTATGTTGTTGTTATTTTGTTTTTTCTTCTGTTTTTGTTCTTTCTTTCTTTCGTTTCACCCTCATTTCCATTTCACCCCCTTTTCCACTCTCCTCAAAACTGTTCTCTTTTTCCTGGAAATATTTCTCCCATTTCCACCCCCAATGCTGTCTCTGTTTCCCTGGTATCCCCACCCCACCCTTTTCCCTCCACCCTCCCACCCCTCTTCCCAACCCCAAGATGTAGCCCTTCCCCCTCTCCCTCCCCCCTCACTGACTCCTAACACTACTGACCATGTAACGCCAGGCTCTGGGGGTGTAGCTGGTCCAGCAGGACCCACTCCCACCGCCCCCCGCGATGTTGTGGCTTCGCTGGTTTCCACCCGCTTCATCAAGCTTACCTGGCGCCCGCCGGCTGAACCGCACGGAGACGAGCTAACCTACTCTGTTTTCTACAGCCAAGAGGGCACAAGCAGGTAATACACAGTCTACATTGTAATTGTACCATGGCATTGCTCCTCTGTGAGGGAACACTCTGAGTGCATTCCTGAGCTTCCGGGCATTCTGCAAAGATCTCATTAAAGTAGTTAAAGCACTATTTAAAGCAGTATGTGTTTATTAATTAAAGATAATTATTTCCTCCCAAGGCTTTGTACTGAAATGAACAAACACTTGCTCCTTAAACCCCATTTCCTTCCAAACCTACATATTTTCTCGTGCATATTAGTTTGAAAAAATTAAAAGGTAATTTAGGTAGCTAAAAGCAGTTTTGTATATTCTCATGGATTTTTGTTAATACTATCTGTTCTGAATGAATTATCCTGAAAAAACCCCAACCATGCCCTTCCCTAATTGTTCATTTTCCCATACATAAAATGCACTGTCTGTACCAAAATAATTCATTTGCTACTGAATAAGGATTTGGGCTAAAGCCTGTAAAACAACCTGAATCTTAATGTAAAGCTTAAAACATTTTTGGCAACTGTTGCTTCCAAACCTCTTGGATAAACCTTGTGTCAGAAACCCAGAATGAAAAAAAAATGTCCAAATGGTCAAAAATTCTGAAGTTTTAACAGTTTTCCAAAACAAAGCACTTTATGAGTTTGTTATATGACTACCAAACGACCATAAAGTTGCTCTTTAATTAGAATCCCGACTGGGTAAAATCAATGACAATGCCAGAGTAAATGAATGATTTGCGTTCATCTTAATACGTCCACTGATCTTTCTGCAACTTTGGAATATTAAAAACTAAATAATTGCAAATAGAAACCATCACATTTACAAATACAGTGTAAGGCTGATGTGTATGTGTATTTACTTGTTTCCACATCAGGGAGCGAGTTGTAAATACAAGCCGACCAGGGGAGTTGCAGGTCACCATCCAGAATCTGATGCCAGACACCAAATATCGCTTTAGGGTTTTGGCCCACAACATCAACGGCCAAGGAGAAAGCTCTACCGCTCTAAAGGTGGCCACCCAGGCTGAAGGTGAGGCAAACAACCGTGTGCACACACCACACGTGAATGTGGTTTTTCTGTGTGCTCGGTAAACAGGATGCGTAAACAAAAAGACGGGCTGCAGCTAGTTTGTTGGAAAGCTGCTCATATTAGTTCACAGAGGAAAACAGGATGCCCTCAAAAGACGCACACAAATGTACAAATAAACCCTCACCCATGCAAATATTCACTGCCATACACAAATACTCGCTTCAAACAGGCTCCCACCACTGAACACAGTTACACATAGCAAAGTCTTTTTAAGCTCGACCACCCAACAACACACCAGAGAATTGCCGAATTATCTCCTTGTGAGCTGCCCCTTATTTACCCTGAAGCATTTCTTAAGTCTTTTTGTGTGTGCGCGTCAAGTGCTCTAAACCAAGCTTACCTCCATAACATTTTACGTTCGGAAGTACGACAAAGGAAACATTTTCCGCTTTCAAGTCCCTCATTAAAATATTTTGACTGGAGGAGACTTGTAAATCATAGAAGAAAGACGGGAGAGAGGTGCGCTTTTTTTTTTCTCTCTGTGTGCCAAGATATCGGCCCCTCACCTTCACCCACTACTGCACCCACTCTTATCGTCATGTATAAAAAGAACTGTGAATGGAATTTTCCAACACACTGCCGCTTCTGATGTCCTTTAGCTTTTGGCAACATTCATTGACTGTCACTTTCACATTTAGTCACTGTCCTTGTCCTTGTTTGGAGGGCAGGCAGATGAATCAACAGACTTTTAAGACCAGTGAAAGCCAAGCTGTCATTGGGGATCGCAAACATTTGGGGTAGCATAGTGTCCAGGTTTACCAGCTTTACCTGGACACCTTTTTATGTGTCTTGTGAGCTCTTAGGTTCAAATTGGAGCTTAAACTTTTGATCTGGTTGCTTTCATTGTACTTTTGCTCTTCATAGCCTGTCTTAAGATGATTCAGGCTTTCAAAATGGCACCCTGTCTTTCCTGTCAACAATATCTGCAGTCGAGCTTACGGTATATAGTATGGAGACGTGTGTTGACATGCAAAGCTTACAAGCCTAGTTGCAGTTCCTAGCCGAGGGACTTCTCAGCACAAATGCCATCTACCAGACCCGTCGCCAGAACTCAGATGATCCGATAGCTACTTTACTGTATTTGCACAGCCCTGCCGCATGCAGTCAGTCGTCTTGAATGGCACCCGCTGGCTGGCATTCCCATAGCATCCCCAACATTTTTGGAGATTTGTCTTGGGGCATAGAAACCTACAGGCGAACATCTGCCAAATGTCTTTGTGACCTTGAAAGAACCCTGACGAACCGTGGCCGAAACGCAACATTTGCTTCCTTCGAAAACACTCGCAATTGCTTGCCGCTCATTGGGATAGGGGCTTAAAGCAGAGGGGATAAACTGTGACCCTGAACAGGATTAAAGCTATAGAAAATGGATGGATGGTGGTTATGTTAATTTCCTTTGCAGTCAAAGTTGAATAGAGCACTCTGATAACTACAGTAAGTTGTTATGGGAATATAAACATTTGCTAAACCTTTGGTCCAGTAGGAGTCTCAGACTCAAAAGCTCATGCCAGTTGGCAGTTAAACTGAAAATATTGACACCAACTCATGCAAAAGAAATTCAAGTATTCAGAATCCTGCTGTCATCTGTCATGCTTCTCAGTTCAAGTTCCCGGCCCAGCTCCGAATCTTCAGGCGGCATCGAATTCACCGACCTCTGTCACTCTAAGTTGGGACAAACCTGTCACCGGCAATGGAGAGATCCTCACCTACAAGTTGTACTACACAGACAAAAGCATAGGAAATGAACAGGTTAGTTACACAGGCTGGGATGATTTTTTTCTGTCAAAAATGACAATGTCATTTGAATACAAAATACTGGGGGGGGGCTCATAACCTGAATATGTCAGAACGCACTGTAATTTATGACTAACGTAAACTCCCGTCGTATTAAAGTCATAATAACGAAAACAAATGTATGAAAAACACTCCTTGGCCGTGGATATAAAACAATCTAATGAAAATGTATGTTGGTAACGGAGTGTGTCATGTTCCATTCCACATGTTGACTTATTCTTATGCTGCTAAGCAAACAAAACGAATTTCCGCTGTTAGTCACCTCAAAATCTCATGTTCATACGCTGAGGACCCCCTTAAAGCATTGAATTGAGTTCCTGAAGAATCATTTAGAAACCATTCAATTCATTAAAATGTGACAAGAAAAGGACATTCCATGAAAAAGTACAACAAAACATGCAAATGAATCCATATTATGGGAAATGTCCAGACACTTGTTTATATTCATTACTATGACTATAATGTTTATGCTAATTGTACTGATTGGATTACTAACTTTCATAATAACTTTCAAGCCCAGCATTATTGTCATACTGTCAAAACCTGTTACAGTAAAAATCTTTTTGTTCTGCAGGTAGGGCTGTTTCACAGGAGTACAATTTAGAGGGTTAGAGAATTTAGTCAGCCCCAGCAGCTGCCGCATGCAAGCCAGTGAGGCATTAAAAAGCTTTTAATATGATAATGAATGAAACGTCATCCAATGCATTGAGTAATGATCCCTCAGTACCCTGGAGGAGAGTGCTCGAGATGAGCTGGAAAAGCCGCAAAGAGATGACCTCTAACACTATATCTGTAAAAGGGAACGATGACTCTCGAATGCCTCTTTCGGTATAAAGTTGCTGTAGATAATAATCACGTCAAGAAGTTATTATTAGACTTGTATGAAAACATTGTTAGGTTTGACAAACTAAGAACTGAATGCAAATGAGCTTTAAGAAATTTAGGACACGCTGATTGGCCTAGTTAGTGAAGCGAAATTTGCGAGGAAGCAATGTTTTATGGTCTGAATTTGGATAAGATGTTTAAGATAATGCTTCATTACTCTCACTTTTGGGAGACCTTCATGTAACAGCCGTGACAGTTTAATGTTATAATAACATAAAAGAGGGCACAGTGAAGAAAAACGGAAATGCCCCAAAAAAATTGCTAAGCTTGTTCAGTGTATGTGAATCGATATTAGGAATATATGTCTCATCCTTGCAATACAGATCTTTTTTTAAGAGACTACTCACATGTTTCTGTCTATCTTGTAGGATGTTGATGTCGATGGTCTGTCATTCACCATGACCGGTCTGAAGAAGAACACGCAGTACAGTTTCCGTGTTGTTGCCAACAATAAGCACGGTCCAGGTGTCTCCACTGACGATATTATAGTCCGCACATTGTCTGACGGTCAGTAATAATAAATTTGTCCTGGGAACCTATTTGATAAAACAACTAGCTTGTTAGAGACAGCTCTCAATATGATGCATAGGTGTGCTGCACCATTGTAATCCACAATAATAAATATAGTGTGAAATTTCTTGATTGACACAGTCAATCAAAAGTAAGAATGATCATCTTTGTAAAGGCAGCCAGTTGTATTGATTTTGTGAGTGAGTGTGACTTTTCTTCTATGATTAATGTTTTTTTTTCCTTGCAGTGCCAAGTGCGCCTCCTCAAAATTTTACTCTTGAAGTGCAAAACTCAAAGGTAAGCCACAGTATGAAAGGTTTTGGGACGGGTGGGGGGGGGGGGGGGGGTGGAGGGGGTTCTCTGAGTGTGAGCTCCTTGTTTTGTGAAAAAATAGATTCTCTGCCAACACTCAAAAAACGCACCAGTAGTGTGCGTGCGAGGGTGTGTGAACCCTTATTGATCGTCTCATCAGTAGCAGACTGGGCTGTCACAAGTACTTTTCCTCTGTACCATGCTCCATCAGTATACTTTCAGCTAAAGACGTACTGCTAAATCGATGTGCAAGTCTTACATATTAAGTACTGCAATGAAATACTGTTAACTGGTATTATTTCACTTGTAATTTGTTGTGATTTTGTATCTAAAGTCTGAGCCGCGAAAAATTGTGAGAGTTTTCGTAGGCAGTGAATGTTACGTTCTCAACGGAGTTTGTCGGGGTTCGTTTCAAAGTCGTAAATGTTCGCAAAATGTTTGCCATCAGTTTTAGTGATTGTTGTTGTCGCAAGAAAATTTTGACCGAAATTCATTTTCCATTTTCTTCTCCGCTTGTCCCCACGGGGGTCTAAATTTAGACTTGGCTACATTATATACTATAAAAAGCGGGAACATAAATTCCCTCAAAATCTGCAATGGGATGGTCACAATATTGATTTGAGATGGATTCTACATCTGGTGATGTTACTGTTTAACCATAACAGATATTTTACCATAAAGTGTAGAAACATTTTCCCCAAATATCATCCAATAAATAGTTGCTCTGATTGCATACTCCATCTTTTGTTTGAGCAGCATAGTGTTTTGTCTTTTCTACCATTGATTCTCCACCTCCCAAGCCTTATAGCAAGTCTTTGGGTGACAGAGGTTTTTTTTAACTATAATTGTTGAATCCAATTTATTACAGTCGAGCACATTGTAGCTCTTGTGTGACACTGCCGATTCGATAGGCAGCTGAAGTGGCTGCAGGCTTCACAACAGGCTCCTGATGAAAACAGGAAGACGGCCTCTTTTTATCCATTAAGGTCCATCTTCAATCGGAGGGCTGCAGGCTTTTTTATGGTATGCTTCCACCAACTGGTGCATACGTTTTGTAAAGATGTTTCTTACTAATGATAAGTGAAACATAACATGTAGACCAAGAACCTGGAAGGAGAGGCGAAGAAAAAAAAAAAAAAAAGTGCGTGAACTAACTGCAAATGTTGGAGGACTCTTTGCTGGTCAGTGTTGCCCACAGTGAGAGAGAACTGTCAAAGCAATGCGGAAGAAGAAGCTGTTCAATAATCCTATCACACACAAGCAGCTTGAGCGGGAACTGGCCACCCATGTTGAGGGAGAGTCAGCTGAGATTTGAGTGCTAGAAAACAACGGGTGCTGCTGCAAATGTTAAAAGGAGTAATTCGTTTGATAGGATGAGAATTGACACGCACTTGTTTTGTTTTGGTCTCAAGGCAGAAACAAAATTTAACTGTGAAACAAATAAGGCTTCCCACAAATCCTTTGAATTCTTCCTTCCTCCTATTCTTTTTTTTTTTTTTGCATTCCGATAGTTTAATTTTCATCAGAAGCAGTCAAAAATTATATAGATTATGCCTCATTTCATTTGCTAACTGTAATATTGAAAAAATTGCTGTCATATCTTTCATATTTGCTGTTCACTCGCATTTCCTCTTCACGTTCTTCCATGTGACTCACATCAACTTTGTTTCAAGTAAGAAGAATAGACAAATGCAAGAGTAGCGGCTGATTATGTCAAATGGAAAACACACGTCACACAATTGGATTTGTACCTTTTACCCAACGGGGCCGTATCGGAAAGTGAGTGTGACTTGTTCATGCATTGGGCCTTTTGTAAACTGGTGTGACAGTAGGGGAAGCATTAATTAACTCCGAGCTCCTGCTGAGCTACCCCCAACGTATCTCTTTAAACACATTCAGAATTCCGGTTGCATGAATCTCAGCGTGACGTGTGCGGCCGGCAAACGAATTTCCCACATTGAGCTCTCATGCCTGTGTGTATTTTTTTGTCAGGCATTCACACCACTGTCAAGATAATACAAATGAGCTCACCGTGTGTCTCATTTCCACATTATGGCAGCACCTTAGCTGGTCACAGGTTTTTTTTTTGGAACCTACCACACAAGCATCAGTGCTCGCGAGGCGTGCACTGACTTGCTCCAGCATCACACTCACAGGTGTTCTATTACAGATCACAATTCCAATGAAGTTGGGACATTGTGTCATATGTCAATTAAAAACAGAATACAGTCATTTGAAAATTATCTTCATGGTCTATTCAATTGAATACACTACAAAGGCAACATATTGTTTATATTTATTGTTCAAACCTGATTGTTTTTTGCAAATATTCACTTATTTTAAATTTGATGCCTGCGAGACATCCCAACAAAGCTGGGACAGTGGCATGTTTTTCCCCTTCAAACACATTGCTTGGATGGAAAGTTTTATTTGGTCCGAATCCTGTATGTACTTTTCATAATCAATGTTGCCTTCACAGATCTAAAAAATTTGCCCTGCCATGTGGGCTAACACACACCCCCACCATAACAGATGCTTTTGAATTTGACGCTTATATCAATCTGGGTACGGCCTTGGAGTGTATGTAATTTCAGAAAACAATTTGAAACGTGGACTCGTCAGATCAGAACCTTTCTACTTGGCGTCAGTCCATCTCAGTTGAGCTCGGCTGAGAGAAGCCAGCCCTTTCTGGGTGTTGTTGATATCTGGGTTTTATGTGTGGTGTGTCCACGGCCCATGGGACCATTGGGTCGAATGAGTTGAGATAGCATTGACCGCTGATGGTCACTCATTGGTCAAGCAGATTTGTCATGTCTGCGTTATTTTAACATTTGCAGATACCCAGCTAGACGTAACAAAAAAAATAAACATTCACTTCCTGTAGTATTTCACTCCACATGGAGCTTTTTTCATAAAGTTTTTGCTAGCATTGACTCTCATTTGCCCTTAACAGAGCATCATGCTTCGGTGGCAGCCGCCGCCCTCAAATTCCCAGAATGGCGAAATCACCGGATACAAGATCCGATACCGTAAAGGATCACGGAGAAGTGAGACAGCGGAGACCACCGGAGGGACCCAGCTGTCCAAGCTCATTGATGGTAACAAATACTGACTGACTGGCACTGCTAGAATCATTTTAGTAATGAACTCACCCTGCTGTATTAACATATTTAGATCTAGGAAATGCTATATACATTAAAATGTCTGCAGTTGAACACAATCCAATCTGAGATGCTTTGACCTTTTACTAGTTATGGATTTTGTGGTTTTTTTAATTTATTTATTTATTTTTTTAAGTTTTACACTATTCAGATTAAGATCTTTTCTTGGAAAGCAATCAAGTCATGCACTTATATACTGTATAGAACTAATACATACAATTATTTACTAACCAGTCGCAATGAGGTTCAATTCTCGATTACTTTTGGGCAAAGAAAAACATAGCAGGCTCTATGTTGGCTGCACTTTACCCTTGCTGTCAGCTCTTATCATTCAATTAGCTATTTTTGTATATGTGTACTTGTATGCCCAAAATGTTGCTTGGAGGTTATTTTTCTTTCGAATGGGGACTGAATGACCCAGAGCCTATTTAATTTATTGGGGCATGCATATGACCGTAAGTTGTCTCATTGGGTTTGCACGTGCCTGTTGCGTCCCCCACGGCTATCACCCAAATCAATCAGTGATTAAAATTAGATGTTGGCTCAGCAACTTTCAAGTGGTATGACCTCCCACTGTGTGCTGCATCAAAGAGAATATGCACTTAAAAGTTGAATCTTTTCTCAAACATTCCGGAGGCAAGAATCAGAGACTTGTTTGTTGGTTTAAATGCATTAAGAGGGAGATGTAGCCTCGGAGGCACTGGGTTTGGCAGACTTTAGAAGCTACCCCAAGGGTGGCCCAGAATAGTCGGTACATGGCGTAGGTATCAACTACAAGACGAGCATGCTGAAAACAAATTGGACTATTTTACAATGATGCTTCTTTTGTCTTCTTTTCTCCCCCAGACGAATATAGCAGCAGTTCAGTCTCCTCATGAATGCCATTCCCGGCACCCAGTCGTGAAACTGGATCTAGATTTTTCCTAATCCTTTTAATTTTTTTTCTCACTTCCATCAAGCTGTTTCTTTTAAGACGTGCTGCATATTTGCATCTATCAAAACAGTCTAAACCCATGTGGAGATGTCAAATTTCAATGTCTTGATGTTTTTGAGAAGGGAATAGTACCATGGTGGGGGGGAGGCTTAAAAAATTTATCGTCATATCATGCAGAGTGGTTTTGTGCATCTGTTGAAGAATATTTTCACTCAAATGCAAGTCAGTAGAAGTTAACTTTTTATTCCTGGTGCAGGTCTTGAGCGTGGGACAGAGTATTCCTTCCGAGTGTCTGCCATCACAGTGAATGGCACGGGCCCAGCCACCGACTGGACTACTGCAGAGACATTTGAGAGTGATTTGGATGGTAATATTCTTATTTAATACCGGCTTATCCATATAGTTGTCTTTTGGTAAATGTTTTATTTGGAATTTCCCTTACCAGAATCACGGGTCCCAGACCAGCCCAGTTCGCTTCACGTCCGTCCACTGGTCAGCAGCATCGTGGTGAGCTGGACGCCGCCAGAAAACCAGGACATTGTTGTACGTGGCTACAGCATTGGTTACGGCATTGGCAGCCCTCATGCTCAGACCATCAAAGTAGATTACAAGCAGCGCTACTACACCATTGAAAATCTCGGTAAGAAAAAGCCATTTTGGAGGTAAGGTATGTGTTGCGTTTTTCAAAGACGTACTGACTTGTTGACTCGTCCATCGCCTGTCACTTAATTACACTGATGCGTGTTTGTGTCTGACAGTACTAGTCAGACACTAAAAAGGCCTTGGGAAGAAGCCAAACCTGCTGCTCTTTTTAAAAAGATGCAAATTGGTTGGATTTTGTTACATAAAGATAATTAAATTGCACCACTGGTTTTATTCATAGTGGCAATTTAGAGGATTAATGAGCACTGAACTTATTCCGCAAGTTGCTCATCACACCATCCGGCGACAGAAACGGATTTAAAGACTTTTTGGTCATTTTAGTACTTGTAAAGTTGTTAAAGGGAAGTCACCCCAAAGATTCTATTGCATTTGTGGAAAACGAGTTAACCAACAGGCGGCTCGGTGGCACGCTGGTTAGCATGTCTGCCTCATTGTTAGGAAGGTGCCGGTTCAATTCCACCGCCGATCCTCCCTGTGTGGAGCTTGCATGTTCTCCCCGTGCCCGTGTGGGTTTTCTTCGGGCACTCCGGTTTCCTCCCACATCCCGAAAACAAGCAAACGGCTCAACGTTTTTCCCATGCACCCGTGATTGGTTGTGACCTAGCCCTGAGCAACTGTGACGTCAATTTCGGTCCACAGCAAGTGGCAAAATAGCCGCCCCTTGAGATGGATAAAAATGGGTGGATTTTGCTTGTTGAATTAATATTCCACAAACAAAACATTGATTAGAACTCTGTGTTTTCATTATTTGGGCTGCACAGAACATATCGTTGCAAAGAAAATTTGAGGGTTGACTTCCCATTTAAAATGTTCTTCTCGAGTATGCCATATCTTTTTTTTTTTTGCTGCTCTTTGAGGACTTAAAATGTGATCAATTCTGATATTATTTTGATCTTAAAACCAATGTTTGACTTGTTTTAGATAGTGCTAGTATCAATCGCTAGTCTGTCATGTTTCTGAAATATTTATGGTAGCATATTGCCATATTTGAAGCCTTCATTACAGTCACAGCAAGACGATTTTTTTTTTTTATTCAAATGCTTTCTCTAATATCGCCATTATGAGTTGAGTATCTCTAGAGTTTCAGCTTAATTAGATGGCTGCATCAATTTATATTGCCACACTCCATGTTTGCATCTCTCTTGTTCAGACCCCAGCTCCCACTATGTGATCACACTCAAGGCCTTCAACAACGTGGGTGAGGGGATTCCTGTATATGAGAGCGCCATCACAAGGCCACAGTCAGGTAGGAAGTGCAAAACTATCACCAAAGGACCCGCAAGACTGGTTGACACCTTTATCTTCACAGCTTTGTTGTTTTATAGTAACATTGGGTCTACTTATGAAATAATAGCTTGAATTGGATCTCATTAGAGTGTAAAAGTGCACCTAATGTTGTAGATAGTGAGTATCCTGTGTAACTGTAAATCATAATGAGACAGGATAAGTCAGCGCGCCAAATCCCCAAGGAGGACCTCTCTTCAATCAACTGTTTGCCTTAAAAAGGCAAGACAAGGCAGCTTTATTTTAGAGTCATCAATTTTAATTGATTAATTGACTAGTAATTGATCATAAAATTAATCGACAACTATTTTAATAATTGCGTAATCCGTTACAGCCATTTTAACCTTAGAATTGTCCAAATCTTCTGTCAGCCTCTCAACAGTAATTATTCAGAATATCTTTTGAGTTTAATCAAAACTCGACATTTGCAAACGTCTGCTTTTACTTCAAAAACAATTACACCAGTAACTGAATCAATTTGGAGAGAACGACATAATTACTCTTGAATTATATATTTAATGGTTATTTAGTTGTTTTTATTCACTAAACAGTGTATAATAAATAACATTAAATGGGCTGGTGGTTTTGAAATCCACTTTGATGCAAAATAAGATTTTAGCCGATTACTCGATAGAATAATCGATTTGAGTTTAAGACATTTAAAAGCAAAGTAAAGAAATAAACCATAGCGCAGCACAAAGACGCTAAACTATGTGGAGGTAGGTGTGTTGATTAAAAATAACAGCCAATCCACACAGTGCTCCACTTGCTTCATTTAACGGTTATTTAGGCATGATTCCTGTCCCTTTGTGTTTAAGAGCTCTGCTGCCCTCAGCCATGACCAAAGACAAACTAATTATAACATACGCACATCTCAATTACAGACCAAAACGCAAGCCACAAATGATCTTCAAGTGTAAAGCACTTCTAGTGTTGTTCCATAAAAGCAGACTTCATACACTCTCTGCGTCAGCGTATGACGATAAGTTGCATGGGATCCCTGGGGCGTCCCAAAAGAGGGGGTCTGCACCCTTCACACGTTCAAATCTAGACTCGCAGCTCCCCGCTCAGCCTTGATGGCGCCACTTTGTCTCCTCCACAGCTCTGTTGCAATACTGAGGGCGGGATTCTGAATGACATGAATCACGTCAGCGTGCTTTGAGGGCGGGTGGCAGTCTAAGTGCACACATGCACAAGCTTCTCTATAAGATTCATTGCTCCGCCTCACATCCTCGTAGACACACACAGTGCTGCACACACCCGGACCCCCTGTGGTGACTTTGGCAACCCTTCGTCAGATCCAAACGTTTCTTCTCAAAGCAGAACCAAAAATCCTTCCACCGTCGTCTGTTGCTGCCTCCTCGGGGGCGCGTTTTTTTCCTGCCAGTTTGTTCAAGTCAGGATTAAAAAGACAAGCTGACCTACATAGGATTTATACTTAGGAAACATAAAACTCTTAAAAAAAAAACTTGGTGAACTTGGGTTGCAAAAGTGTGGGGCGGGCATAACTTGAGTGAGGAGCGAGCAAAGTTTGAAGAAAATGAATTTATTAACCCCTTTACAAATAACAGGGGCCCACTTTTGAGTTTGGTAAAAAAGAGAGAAAAACAGCTTCTGCATTTCACTCAAAAACCACAATACTCTCCTTAACCGCATGAACGCTTTGGTTTTCATCAAAGTGCTTGGAACAGAGAATGGAGTCATGCAGGGTGAGGACCAACAAGTGGTTGAAGAGAGTCATCGCGGATGACTGACCAAAGCTTACTCTTTTATCACTTAATGAAGTGAAGACCATGAAGAAGTCAAGCAAATGTGCAAGGGAGGGGCGCACCCTTAAGTCAAACATAATTTACGTACATATTTGTGGGCATTTTTGCTTTATATTCAACATTTCCTACCATGTTCCCCCCAAAACAATTGAATGGAAGTATGAAAAACAATTCTCTGTAGTCTATAATCGAGCATCTCTTCCTTTTTCTCACAGTAGCACTAGTAGTGATATCACACAGCAACCTTTAAAAGTCTGTAGATTTGTCTGATTTTAGAGGTTAGTGGATATTTTTCTAATAGAATCTTTTCTCTTTTTCTTCACCCTTCCCAATCCCATCTTTGTTGTGCTTATGTTTGGTTTCACCTTTCACCCGCCATTCTTCTTTGTAACTCAATAACCTTGTTTTTCTGGCTCTTTTTTTACCCTGCATCCCATCTGGACTCCTGCCTGATTGTGTCATGACCATGTCATGCATTTCTTTGTGTTTTAATTTGCTCATTTTAATTTGGACGCTTGGCTGCGGGTTTACTGCCTGTTGGGCAGACCCCATAGACCCTGATGTTGACCTGTACGAACTCTTCCATGCTCCATACACCCCAGTTCCAGATCCCACCCCCATGATGCCACCTGTGGGTGTTCAGGCCTCCGTTTTGAGCCATGACACCATTAAAGTCACCTGGGCGGACAACTCGCTGCCGAAGAACCAAAAGATCACAGATAACCGCTACTACACAGTGCGCTGGAAGACCAACATCCCTGCCAACACCAAAATGAAGGTAAGACTCTTGTGGAGTACGACACAATATATACTATCAAGGAATATTGTTAAACATGTTTTAACACGAGAAAATCCAGCCATTTGGCTTTTCTGTCCGGTGCGCCATATAGTGCACCTTATAGTGAGGAAAATACGGTATGTTTAAGGCTACATAACTTCTGAAATCTAAAGTCAAGGATAATAGCTTGTTCAACTGTTGTTCACATTATTGTGAAAATGGGTTTGGAAACAAAAAAATGCCTACAGTATTGAAATGGTTTTATTCACTACCATTTGAAATCTTGGACCAGATTTCAGCAAGAATTATGCAAGAGGTTTGAAAATATTTGGCATAGCCACGCCATCTGATTTCTGCATTTGCCAAATGTCTACTTGTAGTAATATACACAGCACATCGTGGTACAATTGCATTCACAGTTTCCTGGCACATTGCGCTTTCCCATGCCTGGTGTGGAAGGTTGGCGGATTAACTCGTGCTTATTTGCTTTCTTAAACTGTATATGAATGGGCTATCAATGGGCCTCTCTCAGCCATCTTACATTGCCACTGTTACTGACAACTTCTGTTTTCTTTTTCCTCTGAAAACATTGTGCGTTTTAAGCTCGCTACAAATTGTTAGCCTCAACCGCTCTATTTTCTAGTACAGCACACCCCGCTGACATGAATTGCTGGTTGAATTTGAGTGATTTGCACACTGCAAGAGTGATTAAAGAGCTTTACAGGCTCATTATGTTTCTATTCAATTAACTAAATCCAATATATTTACACGTCTATTAACAAGGTCTTTTTTATATTGGTCTAATACTTCGTGTGAGGAACTCTCATGCTGCTTATAGATTCTCTGCCTTCTGCCTTTCCCTGTTTCACCATCTGCTGTTGTACTGCCCCACTTGAGAACAGAACATTAATCTTAAAAATGCCATTCTAGATTATACTCTTAAAAAACTGAGTAGACATCCCTTGTAATATGAATTAAATTTGATAGTAAAACAAAAAAATAAATAAAGAAATGACCTTTAAATTCAATAAAGGTCAAACTGGAGCAGCTGTCTCTTTGTAATAGATGTGTGCTAAATGTTTCAAACCAGTTGTACGGTAAAACTGTGGCCATGAAAGAAACCACAGTCAGTAGGTGCTCTTCGTGTTGAAGCACATACTTGCATAGTCACAAGAGTGTTTCTTGAGTTTGGAATCTCCTGAAAGTCCACGCAGTCCTTCCTCAGGGACTTTAGTTGTCTTTGTTTGACACAGTACATGCAGAGGGCGGCAGCCAACTTCTCGGTTCGGCGAAGCAGGCTGAAACATTTTCTTCAAGTTCAGGTCATTGCCAGAGACCTGACTAGAGACAAGGGGGAGAAAAAAAACAACAACACAACACTGATTTATATCTTGTGGACAATAACATCAGAAACTCCAATATTAACTTAAGCAGTAATGACATCACCTGTGTCCTTTTGAAGATCCATGTTTTCCACAATTGAAAATTACGACTACCGTATTTTCCGCACTATAAGGCGCACCGGATTATAAAACGCACCTTCAATGAATGGCCCATTTTAAAACTTTGTCCATATGTAAGGCCCACCGGATTATAAGGCGCACCTTCAATGAATGGCCCATTTTAAAACTTTGTCCATATAGAAGATATATACATTTGGCCCACGGGCCGGACTTTGGACACGCCTGCTGTAGTGGCTCAATATTGGTCCATATATAAGGCGCAGCTGATTATAAGGCGCACTGTCGGCTTTTGAGAAAATTGGAGGTTTTTAGGTGCGCCTTATAGTGCGTAAAATACGGTATGTAGTATATAACCCTACCTTGGATTTCTTAAAAAATGGAATATTCATGTTGCTATTACTATTGCTGATACTAGCAAATGCAAGTGAAAGCCTTTAGTTTTGAAAGAAGTAATAACATGAAATAACATTGGCAGACACTGAACCATTTTGCATGTATAACATTATAAATAATTATTTTTATTATTTTATTATTACTATTTTACATTGAGGTCCAAGAATGATGTCCTGTTCTCCTGTTCACAGGTTGCCAACACCACCAGCCTAAACCACATGGTGTCAGGACTGAAGCCCAACACCTTATACGAGTTCTCCGTTATGGTGACCAAAGGTCGACGCACGAGCACATGGAGCATGACAGCCCAGGGAACCACCTTTGAAACCAGTAGGAGCGCCACAAACATGCATCGAAATGTGACAAAATGCATAAACCTCTCACTGATTGTAGCAGCTAATCATTAATTAGATCACAGCCACATGCGAGTTTAAGATGCTACAATGATAAACTGATTTTTTTTTTCTTTACATCTCCCACTGTTTGCTTGGGAAAATACAGACAGAGCCCTGCAGCGAGTAGCAAAAATCTGTCAATAATTGGTGTCTGCCTTACAGAGGCTTACTTCTGAAATAATACATTTGGTCATGTTATTATTTGGCCTGATGATAAAGAAATCTGCGAATCCGTTATGTGACAAAATTGATCATGTTAATGATTTCGCACAATAGTTAGAAAACTGATAAATACCAATATGCAACACTTTGAAAGATCTTCCGTTGATTACATTTTAAAACTTCTACAACTGTTTTCCAAAATTCATCATGGTGAGCTATATTTGGAACAGGCCTGCAGGGTACAAACAGACGGTAGCAAAGCAATACTTTAAGATTAGTTAGACAGGATGAATAGTTAGTATACATTTGCCAACATTCAGGATAACAATGTAGCATGAATGAGGTTTATTTTTTTTGCTGTGGTGAATACCCTCTTGTCAATCCCCACCTTTAGTTCCTAGCTCGTCCCCCAAAGATGTGACAGTGGTGAGCAAAGAGAACAAGCCTCGCACCATCATCATCAACTGGCAGCCTCCCTCTGAGGCCAATGGGAAGATCACAGGTAAGTCTCAAAATCGTCACGTGGTGGTCTCATTCGGTTTTCCCCCACACATCTGGCCTGAATTAGTCCACTTTTCCACGTGAAAACCAGAGCTGGCATTAAAGCCATCAAAGCACATAATCTACCTCTTTGCACCCCTTTTTATAGGTTACATCATCTACTACAGCACAGATGTCAATGCGGAGGACCACGACTGGGTCGTTGAACCCGTGTTGGGCAACCGCCTGACTCACCAGATCCAGGACCTTACTCTAGACACCACATACTATTTCAAGATTGAGGCTCGAAACTCAAAGGGCATGGGCCCCACGTCTGAGGCTGTACACTTTAGGACCCCAAAGAGTGAGTTTCTCTAAAATGACATGGCAACTAAATATGAGATGCAATTAGAAGCGTGAGGCTGCCGAATAAATTGTTGAGGAGTGTTATTTTGTACTTAAATGGAGGTCACAAATTGCTATATTCTTGCATAATCACACTCATTGGCCACTTCATTTGGGTCACGTTTGAGTAAATACTATGTTCCCCCATATAGTCCGTTCCTAGAGGTCCAACAGTGGTTGAGGGACTCAAAAAAAAGTGTCGAGTTTTAACGCCTCGTGTTACATTCCGACTTTGCACTTTTTAAGATCTTACGTCGTGGATGATGTCGTTAACTGCCAAGTCCGTCTCGGTTCTTGCAACTTTGCACTTTTTATTTCGTCTCGTAACTCCATTTTCACTTTATATAATTTGTAATATAACAATTGGCAGCATTGATATTGAATATTGAATAAATACTCCCCTGTAAGTACAATTGGGATTCCTGCCTAATCAAACTTGAATGTTCTCCAAAATATACAAAAATAAACATATTCTTAAATTTATACCACTCTCACAGTGACCATTAAAATCCAGATGGATCTCAGTATAATATATCTTGTTACCAACCAGTAAGTTTAATTTTGGATTTACATCCATTTTTGAAGGCTTATTTAATTTTTATTGCCTCCCCCCCATTTGAGAATAATCATTTCTGTTGATTTTTGTCCCCCAAGCCTTTACTTCTATTGGTTACTCTTCACCAGAGTAATGACAGATAAGGTGCACATCTCACATTTTAGTTATTTAGTTGCGGTATTTGTCAGCTTTCTTTAATAGTAGTGTATTTTGTTTTTTTGTTTTGTTTTCATTTAAATCAGTTTCAAATTGTTCTGCAACTGCCTTCTCACAGACTTGATCTCTTGTTCTGTTTTCTTCTCACTTGCCACCCTGCTAACCTGTGTTTTTTTTTTTTTATGATTTTTTTTTTCTTCTGCTTCTTTTCTGTGCTTCTTAAGCTGAGTCCTCTGACAAAATGGCTAATGACCAAGGTAAACACCCCTCACACTTCATCTTTGTGTGCACACTTGTGAGTCTGCTCCTCTTGCTAAGATTTCCAACTTTCCAGCTTTGGCTTATAGCAAGTTTTAAATTGGAGTCGAGCCCATTGACCTGATATGCCAAGACCAGAATCCATTCATCAATTTAAAGATTTTCTGTAGTGCATCTTTTCCCTCATGAAGCCACTCTTTGTGTCCACTGACAGCCTCAAATCTTCCATCGAAGCCTGGGCCTCCAGGCAATCAACTTCCCCTTGATCCTGGATCAGCAGTTGGTAAGAATTTTCAACATTTTTAAGCGCCAAATCAAAATAAGTACAGTACATGCTTATAGTGTCAAATTGATTATAATTTTGTAATGGACATATTTAGGGATGGCCAGTATTGTTGATTACTCAGAATTGGGTTAATTACGCAGAACTGACTCTTGATTGATTTGGGGGTCTGTAAAAAAAGAAAAGAAAATATCGCTTTGAGCCGGTCATACCACTTCAAAGCCACCAATTGTACCATTTTCTAGGGTCACTATAATTTGTTTTGCCATCTTAGCTTGCATGCTATTATAAACCCCTATGAGCAATATTATTGAAACAGGAGTTCACCACAAATACTTTTAAAAAATAACATTTGATTACCATAACCGATTAATTTCCATCCAGAACATTTAGTCAAATACCCATCCATTGCCGTGTATGGGCAAAGCAAGGCAGTTTTATTTATTTTCCACATTTCATACACAAGACAACTCAATGTGCTTTACTAAACCAAAAACACCCTAAAAGCATTTAAAAACAGCTAAAGACATTCAAAGGCCAAGCAAAGAGAACTAATGTAGCTTACTAAGAATTATTAAAAGAATGTACAAGCAAAGATTTGAAGGCATTTAAAACTAGTTTTCTAAAATTACTGACAGTGAAATCTACTTTAATGCTTCAAAGACCTTAAAATTAGTTTGGAGTGGGGAGGTCTTCGCTTCTGTTGACTTTCGTGCAGCAGAACAGGTTGTTTGCTTATTTGATCGTTCTGCATTCACATATACCATGCTAAGTGATAAGTGGTCTTTTTCAAGGCAAATCCGGTATGGGAAGCAATGAAAATCACATCCTGGTCATCGTCATCATCATCTCAGTGGGAGCGTTCATCATCATCCTGGTAGTTGTGGGGGCCTTCCTGTGCACACGGCGCACCACGTCACACCAGAAAAAGTAAGCCAAAACCATCACACATCAATTTTTTTTATATTTTTTTTGGTCTATAAACACTTAAATCTTTGAACTGAGTTCACTACTTCTCTCGGCTGTCTGGCTCTTACCAATTGTAGTCCCCATGAGGCAACAAGAATTGGATTTACAGAAGGTCTGCTTCTTCCATCAAGGTTTCCAGTCTGTCATAAATTTCAAGCAATCATTGTAAAAAAAAAGATGTCGAATGTTGTGCTTGTTTATGATCATATCAGCACACGCAGACTGTTCTCTCCTGTTGTAACATCCAGGAGATCAGATTACACGAACCACAGACAGCTTTATGGTCAGATGGCCTCCTTTAACGTAAGGTTGTTTCCTCCATTAACCTCGCCTTTACGTCACACAGGAAGCGGGCGGCCTCCAAGTCATCCAATGGCTCGCACAAATACAAGAGCAACTCCAAAGATTTGAAACCGCCTGATCTTTGGATCCACCATGAGCGGCTGGAGCTCAAACCAATGGACAAGTCACCGGAGCCAAACCCAGTCATGACCGAAACACCCATCCCGCGCACCTCCCAAGACATAACTCCAGCAGACAGCGGCATGGACAGCAACCCCCATCTGCAGCAGAGGCGAAATTCCTACCGTGGTCAGTCTGTGGGAAGAATAACTAGTTCAATGAATGTTATGGTCATATGATGTGACTCAGGCTTTTGAGTCAGACAGTCGTTGCTAGGTTTTAGCTTGGTATTGTGCTCCACTATTGTTAAGCATTGCAATGGAGCTTTTTTTCCCAAAGATTTTCCCATACGGTATTGAGTTGTGCATCTATGAGAAAAGAAATATTTTGTTTTTAATTATTTGGCCTACATTATACAATCACGTTGAGAAATTAAGAAAGTCAAATTGTTTATTTGTAATTTTATGATTTTATTATGGCTGCACTGCATCATTTACATTTGGCATTTTACCCCCCATAATATAACGGGTTCTTTACTTTCGCATAAATATACCTCGCGGCATTATGGGGGAAAAAAGGCAGAACGAAAATCATGCAATGTAGCCACAATAAAACCATAAGATTAAGAATACTTTTCAAACATATTAGTATGATGTAAGCCAAATGGTTAAAACTTTTTTACTTGCGCATACCTCGTGGCGTTGTGGAAAAAATGCTAAGTTTTTAGCATTTGGCTCCAAATAAATTTGAACGTATTTGCGAGCCAGTTTGGATGTATTTGCGAGTACGTTCGAACGGATTTGCCAGTCAAAATATTTTTAGTTTATATTGGCAGCTCCGCACTTCCATAAATATGTCTCATTAATGTTGCCAAATGCAGCAGCCCCTCCTCCCCCATTGTTGTTTGTGTGTCTCGATCCAACTTGTGTTCAATTAGCGCCTGCTTTACACAGATTCTCAGTAAGTTTCTGGAGGTCTGCACTCAGTGTTCCAATTTAAATCAGTTTGACCATTTTCTTGTCTTGCCAGTCATATGCATGCTTTTCATACACGCCATGTTCACAGAATGACTGCTCCACCTTCTTGCATCAAAAGTGTTTATCAAATTTTACAATATCTATTTACAATTGGGTCAAAATGTAGGACTTTTTAAAGCATCTGAAATGAACCATGGTTCAAAATGGATTAATCTCCAAAAAGTGCAGAGTAGCAGCTCTTTCTGATTGGCTGGTTTCCACCATACTTTTTAGGCCATGAATCAGAGGACAGCATGTCGACCCTTGCAGGCCGGCGGGGGATGAGGCCTAAAATGATGATGCCTTTTGATGCACAGCCACCTCAGCGTAAGTTTGTGTGACCAGAGGTGTGTCTGAATGTGTTTGATAAGTGAGCGTGTCATTGTTTACACTTAGTAAGCTGTTTCTTTGAAAAATGCAAAAATGGGAGCACCACGGATATCTGACATCTTGTACCCGGATTAATTTATTGCTGATGGTTTTGTTCTTGACAAAGGATGAAAGCGTGTGAATGTGTATGTGAGCGGAAGTGCATCCACATCCTTCATCTTCAGCCTTCTCTCATGATAAACCTCCATGTCCATTTGAATCCACAGCTGTAATTAGCGCTCATCCCATCCATTCCCTCGATAACCATCAGCACCATTATCACATGGGCAGCCTGGCGTCGCCCACGCGCAGCTACCTCTACCATCAGGGCAGCGGGCACCCCCGTGTGCATTCCTGCAGCCCTGTCTCCCATTTAGACACAGGTGAGACACTGCCCCGTGCTGGTCGCTGGAGGAATTACAACAAAGGACGCTCACGTTGACTCGAGTCATTTTATTCCAAAAAGCATGTTTCCACCTTTTATATATTTCTTCAATTCCATTGTTCTCTGCCTCACCCGTTTTACTGTCTTCTACCTCAGATGTTATTCAGTGAAGTCTGCCATCAAAGTTGCAATTAAATGTGCTTAGTGTTGTAGCAGCAGCTGTTGTTGCACGACACGGCAGTTTTTAGAGTGGAGAGGATTTGGACCGAGAGAAGTGACAGTAGTGAGGAACAACATATGGCCAAATTTGAGCAGCCAGATGTGCGTTTTTGTTGCCGCTGTTTCTTAGGTTTAGTATTCTTTTATAAAAGTTTAAAAAAATACAATAATTGAATATGCAGACTACGTGTAATTCGTGTCATCAGTCGTTCTGTGCAGGGCTGCTTCTTTTAGCGGAAACTGCCATCTTGAAATGCTGATTTGCTTATTAAGTAACATCTCATTTACTAACTGCAAGGCCGCATCCTATGAAATTATGTGATTTGTAAAAGGCATTGTCCAAGACTGGGTGGCTACAAAGTGCTCTAATGGGTTGAGGGGAAAATTGTTATTGTCTGGTATCCTGTTTGTGGTGACTACTGCACTACTCAAAAAGTGTTAGGGACATGTTTGACTCCCAGGCCAAATTTCAGGATGAACCTAAAATGCAATATAACCTACAGGTAAGCTTCACTTGGCATTTGGATGCACATGTCACATTTTGCACAACATGCTTAAGATGAACGGCAAAATTCACATGGCTTTTGAGCTACATATGAATCAACCACTAAATTTCCAAGGAGGTGGATATCGCTATATCTTTGTGTGACTCATGCAGTCTCCTCGTATCTCTGTTGTTACTTGCTGATGACACTTTAAGCTTAAGAAAAATCGCTTCCTCATCGGTCTCCTCCCCCTCCTCTTCTGTCCTCCAGAGTCGGTGAGGAATACACCTTGTTCGGAGCCTCTTCCTCCAGCTGCCTCATCCTCGCAGGCCTCCTGCCCCTCAGAGATACTGGCAGAGCCCGAGGGCAGCTACCACGGCTCCAGCACCACGGAGGAAGAGTGCTGCTACACCGGCAACCTGCCGCCCCTGCGCTCGGCCCACCCGCACGCCCACGCTCACCCTCTGAAGAGCTTTGCTGTGCCTGCCATCCCAGCTTCGGGTCACCCTAGCTTCGAGTCCCCGGCGCTGCCCAGCACTCCCCTGCTCGCTCAGACTGGTGAGCAGAACCTTCTGGCATTTCATAGTGTCTTGTGTCACGTAAACGCCACGCTAGTAGGTCAGAATGAGATTCAAACCCAGAATCCCAGAATGTTGGTCTTCTTCTATCTCATTCACTAATTTGGATTTTCTAGCTAACAACAAATCAGTGATCGTCACTGACGGCTGGCATAGATTTGCATGCTGCAGTTTGTCATATCTAAAAAGCACGATGACATAAATATCTCCAGACTCATCACAATTCTAAATTGTGCTTTTTAATTAAGTTTGTGCCTGTTTGTTTTTAGTTCAATTGAAGATGTATTCTTTAAATGGGTAGTTATAAATTGTGTGAGTGTATTAAGGAATCTAGGGATAATGCATTGATGTGAAAATGGCTGCAAAATCACAAGTATGCAAATTTTCCCCCGGATTTTTGGTTGCCACATAGAACCGCCACTGAATGTTTGACACCAAGTTACTGAACAACATGGTGCTCATGAAATTTCCGCTTGGTATGTTCACCTGATTCAGGGCCTCCCACACACCCCCATGTCGTTAAAACAGCCTGCATCGGTACTCTTGGAAGGACTCGAACGCCAATGATAGTCAACGTGCCCAACGCCCCCGACGTCCCAGAGACTAGCAAGATGCTGGAGGATGTAGACAGCGTGAGTATTGCGGCCTGCAGACGTCTCATGCTGTTCAATACTGAATTGTTTTAATGTGCCGGAAATGTAAATTCCACACTGTCCTTCCAAATCCATATCAGGTTTTCTTGGCGCACTGGATTATATAGCTAGCTGCAGATGTACTTTGATTTTAACCACGGTTTCTGTTTCCTCTTTCTCTCTTCATTCTTCTTTAACTTCATTCTCACCCTCTGTTGGCTGTAATTTATGAATCCATTTACTTTTTTTATGGCTGATTAATACAAAACCCACAATTGGAATGTTGGGTTTATTGTTTTGCTTCTTTGCTTCTGCTGGTTTATTTTGCTTTCATCTGCTGTCGCTTTCTGGTCATGTAACTTCCCACGCTTCAGTCCTATTGATCCATTATCCCCTCGCTCGCCTCACCCCACCCATTTGACTCCCCCCCTCCATTTCCTCTGTGAAAGGTCCCTGACTGACCCTCTCCTCCTCTCCTTTTCTCCTCCCTCCTCTCCTCCCCTCCTCCAGGTGCTTGCCTCCCTACCCCCCTGCCCCTCCCCCGCCCCTCGCAGTAACCCTGTTCCTCTCCCTCAGAGTTACGAACCAGATGAGCTGACCGAGGAGATGGCCCACTTGGAGGGCCTCATGAAGGACCTCAATGCCATCACCACAGCACCATGAGCTTACACACGCGCACACACACACATGCACGCACGCACACACACTACACTCCATACAGATAAACCATTGGCACAGGAAAGTTTTAAAAAAAAAAAAAAAAAAAAAAAAACATTTGGGAGCAAGTGGCCCATGGACACACAAAATGACTTCTGTGAGACCCCCACCCCCCCCCAACACCTTTCGTCCTGCAAAGAAAAAAAAAAAAAACTCCTAGGAACTTTTTTGGCTCACCTTTCTCAATCTCAGGAAGGAGATGGATGGCCATGGCGCTTCATGTTTTTATGAAGAACCATTCTCGGAGACAATGAACTCGGTCAAATGATTGTGATCTTACTTCCTCAGCAAAAATACAAACATGTTTTGTTTGTTTGTTCGGTGCCACATGACGATGCACGTCTGTCGAAAGTCCAACGACATGCTAGTATTGATGTTGGTCCATGCGGTCTCTGTGTTTCTTTTGTGCGTTTTGTATATCTATTGGGCAGTTTCAGTGAAGTGAACATTGGACATCCGCCTTCTTTACAACCCAACATTATCCGACATTTAGTCATGTATGTTTGTATCCCCTTGTACCACGATTGTATTGTTTTCTACCTTATTGTATTCTTTATTTTTTACATACGTATCCTTATAAACATGTACATATGTTGTTTTTATTTTTTAAATTGCGTCATTCTTTGATTTGAAAGGAAAGTGTCACAAAGGAGTTCTAACATTTTGCAAGTTTTCTTTCCAGCAGGGTCTCCTTTCTAAAAGCCTTACTGCCGTGTCTGCAGGTTGGAAGGTTAAGTTGACTCGGACTCAGGGTGCTGTCCCCACAAGCCCCTCCCCTTCCTGGCACACTCACACTTATACTGCAGTCAAACAATCACCTACAATAGACCAGTTGTCTTTTATACAAAGTGAGTGTGTCATGGCGTTTACACTCATTCCTGGTGGGCCTTGAGTGCAACATTATGGTTCCATTATACGTGAAAGACATGTTGGCCTTTAGAACGGGACTCATCATTTTTGTAAGAAGAAAAAAAGGCTAGTCACAAGCCTGATGTCAAGTCTACTTTCCTATCATCCTGTTACCCAAAGAAATTTATGGTCATCATTTGCAAACTCAACTTTCGGGATGTTTCTCACATATATCCATTATCATGAATGTCATTATTAGTGTGGGAGATTTTAATAATGGATACAAACCTTTTCTTTTTTTTATTTGGGGGTGGGGGGGGGATGTTTGATCAAAAACAAAACAAAGATGGGGGGATGTTTGATCAAAAACAAAACAAAGAGGGAAGTTAAAATAAATAAATAAGGGCCGGACTCCATTTGGGAAATTATCTGTTGAGTTGTTAACAGTTGAAACCTGTATTGCACTTTTTCACAGTTTTTGGAAAGTAAATTTCTTACATATCTTGTGTTTTGAATATCAAATGCTGTTTGTGTAGTGTAGTTGTCCTCTAGGTAAAACAGCAGGCAGCTGGTCTTGTTTTATTTTATTTTTTTAAATTGATTTTTTTTTTTCCTGCTCCAGAGATAATACAAATTTGAGCAGCCGAGTGTTGATTTTGCAGCTCATGGTGAGGAATTATGTTGTTGCTTGTTCATGTACAGAGATTTCTTTGCTTTGTGTAGAAAAAAAATCGGTGGCTTTTTAAGAAAACGTGAAAAACATGTCTGGGAGAATTTTTTTTTTCGTATGTATACAAGCTAATATGAATACTAACAAAATGAACATTTCATGTTTTATTTCAGCGCAAATATCCAAGAAGGCCAAGTAGACAACAACGTGTGCAATTGTTGTAGCACTGGCCACCACATTAGGTACATCTTCCCAAATCTGGACCTAAAATCACATTTAAAATTTTTTATAAAACATTCTCTGTGAAAGATTTCATAAATGTCAAGTAAACTGGCAAAATGTTCTGGACTCCTCACACACATGTTGCATTATTCATTTTTATGAAGTAATTTACTGATATCTGTGATAAACATGTTCCAATTAAAATGTTGTCCGTTCGATCAGTTAATGCCCCCTGGATTGATAATGAATCCGATGCTGCATGAAACAGTTTTTCTGAAAAAGTATGGTAATGTATCAAAAAAATGCAGGGAATTTACAGATCATTGGAACAAAATCGCCAAAATGAACAGACAAAACAAAATTATATATTGCAAAAACATTGGGAAAAGGTTATGGAAACACTTAAAAGGTTATTGGTATGAATGAATAAAATGTGGATTTCTGGAAATTGACGGTAATATCACAAAACCATTTGATATTGCAAGCTAGTTTAATAATTATTTCATTAATAAAGTGATTAGTATAAGGAAGAATGTGTTGCCTGGGTGCAGTAACATTGCTGATTCCATCGTTAAAAACTTGATCGTAGATAAGGATTGCAACTTTGAATTGAAAGTGATCTGAGCTTGACAAAACGATTTTGAACTTTAAATGTACTAAACCCTGTGGTATTGACAGTTTTGATGGGAGATTCTTGCAGCTCACAGCCACGGTCAACTGAATTTTCCATCAAATGATGTTTTCATCAGTGTTTTTCCACGTTTATGTAAGACAGCCACTACCCCAAAAAAGTAGAAAGCAATTTTCATGACCAAACACTAGACCATTTGGTATTCTACCTGCAACTGTAAGGTAAGATCTCTTAATGATGACCGGTTAAAACATCTTGATCAGAAATTAATTGTAGGCTCTGTACTTTTACCGAGTTTAGAGCAGATTTTGATATTATTGATCATGAGTTACAGAAAAAAAAAAAAAAAGGGCCCTCAGGTTCAAAACTACATCAGTAGGTTAAACCTCATGAGAAGCTGCCTATCAAACAGAAATCAATGTTGTTTTGTCTGATGGCACACTATCAAACATTACTCGAGGTTGACTTGGACTCTCTTTTATTCCATCTTTGTGAATGCCATACATATTTAAAAAATATATGTACGTATATAGGTACAACAATATTGGCAAATAAGACGACTATGAATGTCCTTGCAGAAATGATTGCGGGCTCTTAACGGAATCAATTTGGATTTCTAACTGGGTTGATGAGAACAAGACTCCAAATATGTCATAATGTCTGATTCTAAGCTGTGCCTCTCGGGAATACAATATTGAAAAGAGAAATGTTCACACAATCACCTTTCTTTAAAATAATCAATGAGGGTAAACTATTTTGTGTTTCATGGGGAAATCACAACTTCACTCACTAATATGAGGAAATGCCACAAGTACACGGTAAGCACACATACTTGTACCACGGCACTGGGAATGGCGTATACAATCAATTTCTTTGATAACTGGTAAAACTACAGCATATTTATGTAACTCTTCATAAAACAGAACTTGCCGCACAATTTTTTTTAATTTATGCCATGTGTGTATGTTGCCATGTTCATCCCAATTGTCAAACAATGACATCAGCTTTGTATTGGCGGCCGAGCATTTGTTTTGCACTCGGACTGGGGAAAAAAAAAACTTTTAAAATAAATATTGGTGCATCTCAATGCATCACGCAAGACCAGCCAAGTGCATGGAGCTATCAAATTGAGTTTTCTGGTAATGTGCCATTAGCCATTACAACCAACAGAGGTCGCGCCAACAACTTGCATCTCGCCGTCTGCCTCAGTGACGTCATCGACCCTCACAGCAAGGAAAATGGCGTCCGACTCGTCTCGTAATCCTCCTCCTTTCCCTGCAAACGACGAGCCAGAAGAGGAACTGTCTGACTTGGTAGATGGAGACAGTGAAGAGGGAGAAGATATTTTCGTCAATAATGTAAGTTTGCGTGTCCTTTTTTACCTAAGTTGCCCAGTCATTGATAACTGGTTGCAGCTATGCTTAGCTAGCTGACTTGTCTCAATCTTGATTTGTCTAATTTTTGCCATCTAAAATAATATCTCTGCTATGTTGCCAATGGTGGTAATCGTGGTAGTCCACGTGACACTGTAAATGTAATCAAAAATCCAAGCCAGGGCCGCGACCGACTGATGTGGTAACCTCAGATGAACTTCCCATGATACGTGTGAGCTCGAACTCTTTAACTTTGACTTTGGTGGTTTCTAATGGCTTTGATTCACAGAGGGCCACCCTCCCCAATATCCACGTTTCTAAAGCGACGCTTTCAGAATGTCTTTCTGCCCTTGACATAGGTGAACACCTCTGTGCAGACTAATAAATCCATGAATCGCGGAGTATATCAGCGAGGTAGCGAGCTCCCCTCCGGTGATGCGAGCAGCCGCACCAGCGCCCAGTCCAATGGAGTCCACTCTGACGAGGACGACGATCTGTTTGCCGGTAAAAGCCCTCCCTATCCTTACAGTTGATATTATCTTTAAAAAATGAGAAGACAAAAAAGGTGATGTTGGTTTCACTAATCAATGTCACGACAGTTTATTTTCTTTACCTTGCATTTCTCAGTTTACAGACAGGACTCACAATGAGCTTTGCGTAGTTAAAGAAATAGTTGTTTACGTTTATGAGCCACAACAACACAGTTATTACAAGGACAAATTACTCAAAGCAAAAGTGATCCGAACTGCATCATAAAATTACAGAAGAGGCATCTTTCACTTCTGAAGGAAGTTCATTCCACAAATTGACTGACCTCGAAGGACTGCAAGGCTGTATCACATTTAGTTTTTGATCTCTTTTGAGGAACATTCAGACAAAGGCCATAGGCGTGACCTTGCAGGACAATAAAACACGTAATCCACAAAGTATGGAGGTGCTTGACCGATCAGCGCTATGTGGTTCAGTTCAAATTTGGACTGAATCCTAAAATGATCACAGAGGCTGCAAGGATGAGATAAAGAGGGACATTTTAGAAAATTAGAGTGATGAGGCTCAATCTATGCGCTTGAGACAAAAATTGGCATTCTGAGCAAACTGAAGATGTTCGAATGAAGTTTTGTCCATGTGGATGAAGAGAAAAATCAAGTCTTTTCACCAGTGTCATCAATTTTAACTATCTGTATGTATTGCTTATTGTCTTAATTAGTTGTGGTTGGATTTGCGTGCGAAAATATGAGTATGGTAATGGTGAGATGGTGGAACAGGTCCTACCTAGTATCTACCCTTGGTGGAGTCTTTAAATAAATAAATCACCCTTAAAAGGCATTAATTTTCTCTGTTCCAGGATTTTCTGGTATTCTTAATTATCAAAGTGAATAATATTAATGAACAAAGACTAAAACATTTTTTTTAAAAAGGCTAATAGGGCAATTTTTTTTTTCATCCAGGTAAAAACTATGCCTATGATTGTCTTTCAAAGCATTTTGATAATAAGTTATCCCAAACTATTTTTTTGCTAAGTATTTTATTAATTGTATCTAATTTTCTTTTATTTCTTTACCTTGCTAACCCTGCAACTGCTATAGAATGTCATTACAGTATGTGTAGTACATTGAGTTACCTCATGTATGGAATGCTCAGTCAATAATTCACACAGTGATGCTGCAGAAAATTACAAAATGTCACTTAATTGTAAAGTGAAATTATTTACAGAATTTATAACAAGTCATGCATCTTTGTCCATCTATTTATGCCATCGACTAATGACAAACAGCACAAATAAAGTAAATTCTGTTAGAGCAAAAGGTTTTATAATTGGCATGCGTCCACTTTTTGTCACATTTTCTCTTTGGTGGTATGCCGTAAAATTATTCGAACTTAAAATATGTACCTTGTAACAATGCACACTTGGCAATTTGAAAATTCCGATGTCTTTTTTAATTTGATTGTTTGTTCAGCCCAACTAAACATTAATTTCAGATGGCAGGTAATTCACGCCTCTGAAAATAAATTTGTATTCCAGGCAGACCGTTATATAGTTATTTAGATAATTGGACATGAATTTCCTAAGCAAAAGATAAATAGTCATATTCGAAAGGAGCATAGCCTGCGGTGCTTAAAAAGTGTGCATTCAATTGCTCCAGCCAATTGAATGAAAAATGCTGATGATGAACTTTATTACCATTGTAATTCTTGTTGAGCAATACACACTTGTCAGCACGTGAATAGAGCCTGCCGGAATGTGGGTGTATAGAAGTACTAAATCTGACAGTCTACCAAACATTTGCCGTCCAGTTTCCAACCGACTTGCGGTGCAGATGAAGTCAAGGTGAAATAAAATCTTTTGTTCATTCATGATCACATTCTCTGCCTAGTTCACCTGCATGGCTAATGAGTTCCAATGCAAGAGCTCTATCAAAGTATTTGGCCTCAAGAAAAATAATAATGCTCACTTTTTTTGACTGTCGGACAGGTATTAATTACAGTTTGTCCCACTGGGTAATGTGTAGCTGCAGGGATACTTTTATGTGCGGATCTCATTGCATTTCTTATCAGGAACAACACTTGCAGCTGCTTCAAAGCTGATGAATATGACATCGCACAACATAACTAGTCATCCACTTTTGTTCGGGCATGCCTTAGCAAATCCAATTATGTGTTAGGAATAGAATATATTTTGGTAGTGTATAAGTGCACTGTGTCATCTTCTGAAAGGGTTTTTTATTTTCGTCTTTCAAAATTGCAGTGCAATGCAATTGTGCAGCACTGCAAAGTCAACTAAATAACGTGCTTTGTTAAGACTGGTTTTGTCATTTATTTGTAGACGGACCGCGTTAGTTTTTCCAGAAGTAGCCAATGATGTACCCACCATGTAACAAATCCTGTAATTAAAGCGAAAACACATGAAAGGAAAGAAGGATGTGAAATGTCTGTCATTGAATAATCAACAGCACAGACACCGAACGGGTCGGTCAACCGTACTTAGCACTGTGCCAAGTGCTGTGTAAAACTACCTTAAGGCGTGCACTTTAATATGCACAAAACATACAAATCTATATTTTTAAAATATTATCTAAATGAAATCTATTGGAGCAGGCAGCAGATTCTGGCACCAAATATATTATGGTATATTTTTCTGAACGGGTTTTGTTTTGTCAATGTTGTTCTGTTCAGTGAATCAATTTTGTCTGTATTTTTGGGCAAGAGAAAAAGACTCCTTTTCTTTCCGCAGATGCCCAACTAAGCACGGACAAGTCTGGCAGCTCTGGCCAAAAAGAGCTCTTCAGCTCCTCTGGGTCACGTCCAATATCCTCGTTTTCTCCAAGCCCTGCTGACATGCCAGCCCCCTCCTTGGAACAGGTACAGGCCTCAGCCCTGCAGGATAGCAGGAAAAATTAATTGCCAACACGCTTTCCCAGTGCCCACTCTCCAGTTCTGTACTTAAATTGGCAAATGTATTTTAAGAACTGGAAACTGACAACACATGTTTGCAGTTGGAGGAGGAAGAGGAAAAGGATACTTTTGACGTGGATGTGGCTGTCACCAACCCCGAGAAAGTCGGTCAGTGTTTTTTTTTTTAAGACTATTTATTTCTGTGTGTGAAATAGTGACCTTTCAGCAAGTCTGAGCAAATGTTTGTTTTTCTGCATCCAATTTGCTTTGTTTCCATTCTCCCAGGTGATGGCATGAATGCGTATATGGCCTACAGAGTATCTACAAGGGTTTGTAGCTCTATGAGTATGTTCATGACTTCAAGTTGTGTGTAATAAATATCTTGAACAAAGTATCTTCGTGTGGCCCTCCAGACCTCCTTGCCCATGTTCCGGAATAGGACCTTCTCTGTGAGAAGGCGCTTCAGTGACTTCCTGGGACTCTATGAGAAGCTGTCAGTCAAACAGTCACTTCATGGATGCATCATTCCACTGCCACCAGAGAAAAGTGTTGTAGGTGGGCCTTCTTTTTATTAGATGATGTTGAAAAGCAGCTTTGTCACAATGCTAGTTTCCTTTTTTGTGCTTTATTTCCCTTAAATTAGCGTCATCCATGTCACCTCTGCTTCTTTTAGTAACCCAAAAACATCAAACCTTCTTTAACCTATTAAACATGTCTTCCCACAATGGAAATGCTTAAATCAAGGTAGCTGCCTCTTATAGATCAATTAGCTCAGTGCAGATTATGTAAACAAAATATGAGTGGTGTGACTACTAGTTTGCCATGTACCATCAATTGAGTGAGAATTCCATTGACAGGAATGACCAAAGTGAAAGTGGGGATGGATGACCCGTCATCAGTAGAATTTGTGGAGAGACGACGAGCCGCTCTGGAGAGGCAAGATGTGCACACGTTTGATACAGTGATTTTATTGAAGGGCATAAGTAGTATGCCGTTTTCATTGTTGTGTGCGCTCTGGGTCTTGTTTCAACTGATGTGTTCTTGTTTTGCAGGTATCTGCAGAGAGTTGTGTCTCACCCTTTACTGTTACAAGATCCCGATGTGCGAGAATTCTTGGAAAGAGAAGATGTGAGGGTTCTTTGACATGCTCTCCTACTTTTTTTCTCTTAGAATGATGAAAGTGGAGAATCTATGTGCTTGTCTTTTCAGTTACCCAGAGCATCAAACACGCAGGCGCTGAGTGGAGCTGGCTTCCTTAAAATGATCAATAAGGCGTCGGAAGCTGTCAACAAGATGACCATCAAGATGAACGAATCCGACACTGTAAGGGGATGTGGTGTGTAGATGCGAATAGCTTTATTTAGAGGTGAAAGCACCTCATCACTTGAACCACAAGCTTAGATCAGTGTCAAGAGTCCAAAATTACTCATTACTTATGTAGTGGATATGGTAAAGACAGCCTGAATTTCAGTATATTGTGCAAATGTCCCAAATTGAGTCACTGCTAAGTACATGTCAAGAACTATGCCATTCTAAAACTAACACTGGCTATATAGTAGTAAGAAAGAATGAGAAGTACTTTTACGTGTATCCATCCATTTTTACAACAGCTAATTCTGTTGATGGTTGTTGGGAAACTGGAGCCTATCCCAGCTGACTTGAGGCAATAGGCAGACTCAAGCCGGGGCTGGTCGTCGTCCACTTACAGGGCACATTGAGACTGACTCACTGTCACTGAGTGGGAACTGAACCTGCATGCTGACAAATATTCCCGTCCGGTCGATAATATGCATTCCCGGTTGGGGCATAGCTGCGCCGCTACAACCATTAGGGCAGAAAACATTCGGCATCGGGGCGGTTGGAGTTGCTGACAAATTACAAAAAGAAATGTATATACAGGTCAAAAGATAATGCATCGCAAGACATTTACTGCAGAGAGTACAATGGCGATTTGGATTTGGATGTGTTCAGTTTGGGCAGATATGCTAGCTTCATCCTGTATTCCAAAACCATGCATGTTTGGTTCATTGATGATATATTGCAAAATTGTCCTTAGTGAGAAGCTTTCTATAGCTGTGTGTGCCCCGCAATTGGCCAGTGAGTGAGCCATGAGGGTTATTACTACCAACAGTCTCGTTTGCACTGTACCACTTTGAGATTTGGTGTCAAATGTAAAGTGCGTTATAAATCAATGTTTTTATTAAAACCGCCACTCGTCCAAAGCCAGCTAGGCTTATACACTAGCATCAATATTGAGCATAATGGGGTTGGAACTTTCTAGACTGACTTGTACTTGAACTTCTGTTTTGCATCAAACATTTTTTCCCTGTTGGCAGTTGTTGAAATATGAGATTCATTTCTCACTTAGTTTTGCGACTTGTCTTCTTTTTCAGTGGTTTGAGGATAAGTTGCAAGAGGTGGAGAACGAGGAGCAGCAGTTAAGGAAGCTCCATGCTGTGGTGGACTCGTTGGTCAATCACAGAAAGGGTGAGCCACATCTGCATGTCTTGTCAGGAATTCATTAAAAAGGGTCAACAGAGTTAAAAAAAAAAAAAAAAGGGGATGGGGGTGCCCAGATGTTTCACGTCAGTCTTCTGAGAATTACAGAGAATTACACGGATGTTCTCACCCACCAACACCAGAGCTATGCGGAAACACGGCAGTATTTGCCAAAAGTATGGCCATGCTGGGGAACTCTGAAGAAAACACCGCTTTGTCCCGGGCACTTTCCCAGCTGGCAGAGGTCGAGGACAAAATGGAGCAGCTGCATCAGGAGCAGGCTTCCAGTGACTTCTTCATTTTTGCCGAAGTGCTGGCTGACTACGTCCGTTTGCTGGGTGCTGTGCGGGTAAGACAACTGGGCAGTCTATGAAGACTTTGGCGTAGGCTCAGGAAGCATGTCAAAGTTACATATTTAAGCATATAAACAAAACTAACTCATCCAGAGATAGTGAAAATAAAGGTTTGGTTTTCCAACCTTTGTCAATGTATTGTGTACTGTGTTGCTAAGAAAGATAACTTTGCCATTTTCAAACCGGTTCTTGGATATTAGGTGTCACGCTGGCTTTTGTCAACCACACTCTGGCTGTCCACAGGGCTGTTTTGACCAACGCATGCGGGCGTGGCAGCGATGGCAGGAGGCTCAAAGTGCACTCCAGAAGAAGAGAGAGGTGGAGGCAAAGCTCCTGTGGGCCAACAAGCCGGACAAATTGCAGCAGGCCAAGGAGGAGATCGCTGAGGTACGCACACAAACAAGTTGTGTCTTTATGACTTGTGAATAGCATATATGCTGTATCATCACTGATTTCATTGTGTGTTGTCGGCGTGTGCGCAGTGGGAGGCTAAAGTTACACAACACGAGAGAGATTTCGACAGAATCTGCATGACGGTGCGCAAGGAGGTTCTCAGGTTTGAGGTAAGTGTTTCAATTGCCTTGCTTTAATGGTCAGAAACAGCATTACTTTAATTAGCAAGGAATAGAAAAATCTAATTCATCTAATTTTGCATTTGTAGAAAGAAAAAAACAAGGACTTGAAGGCCCAGATCATCAAATATTTGGAGTCGATGCTTCAGTCTCAGCAAAGGGTAATAACATCAATCATTTATTTGGCTTTCACTGTTTTGTTCCGTATTGTAAACCATCTTGTCATTCTTCTCCTATTTCTATTCCAGCTTATCAAGTTTTGGGAGGCTTTCCTTCCTGAAGCCAAGGCAATAGCTTAACGAAGGAGGATGGACATTTTTTTACAACCCATCTGCCTTTTCTGAACATGTTACCTCTACCACAAACTGAGAGGACCATTTTGAGACACGAAACAGACTTCCATCTGCTCTTGTATTCTCGAATCTTGTACAGTTTAATATTGATGCACTGCATAAACCTTTGTTTATATTCCCCAGTTTAAAATGCAATGAATGAGATTCAGGAAAGATGAGCCAGGTCATAGTATTTGTAAAGAAAACATAATTAAAAGTCTTTCACAAAGAGGGAGGCGTGAGTATACAACGTAAATGTTTACACTGAGGTGCAGATTGAGAGTAACACTGTTCCTAGTTTACATTGAAGGTCAAACGTATGACAGACATTCCAGTGTAGCCATAGATGAATTGTCAGATTATGTTTTGATGCAATTGAATGCATTGCACTGGGTAGAAAATTATTTCTTAAGTCTTAAGCCGCTATTGACGGGCTCAATTAAACACCTAGCGCATTGCTACTGGGTATCACATACGACCTATGTGAGCCGATAAATGTTAGAATAACAGGGTGACAATCTTGTCAGAGCAGTTATAATTGGAGGAATGACAAGTCAGTCACAACTTTGTTCGGACTGGATGAGGAATTCTTTGTCAAGATATTCGTCTTTTGGAGCTGATGCTGGCGCATATGGTTAAACTTTTTTGTGTAAAGCAACATATGCAACCGACAAGAAATCGTCCAATCACTATTGACTTATTAGTCAGAAAGCATACTTTGGTCAAGACATGGTATTGATACACTAGTTAAACAGTTGGTTTTTGCAACTTTTGTGACTTGGGTTTTTCTGCCATATTTCCATAAGAGTGTGCTTTACTTTTGTAACCACTTTGCATTAGCACGTGTTTTTTTGGAAATGCTATACAGATGGTTGATTTAAAAAAAATAAAATAAAACATCAGGTTACACTTAGTGTGCAGTTTTTTTTTGTATTTTTACTGAAGTCATACTGTCAATCTAACAGTGGATGATGACTAAAGCTGAGCAGCAGCATTGAGCATTGGGTTTTAATCTGAAGAGTGTGGACAGTCTTCCAGCATATCAAAGGTCTTCCCTTGGGCCACATGGTGGGTTGTGCTCATAATACCTCTCAGAGGCAACCCAAACAGACGCCTGAACAATTAACCTCAACAAGTATGTCCTGATGCGGAAGAGCAAAATATCTATTTTGTGGCCCTCCCAGAGATTGAACTTCCCACCCTGCCATATCTGTTGAATTTGTTTTACACTGAACTTGTATATGTCTTAAGCCATGTTGCAAGAACTTAGTCCTGTGCTACCAGTAAAACTTGCTCCCATCAGCAGAATAATGTGAAATGCCAAAATTGATGTAAATATGAATTCTGCTTTCAGCTTGGTCTTTCCAAACTGGTACTTTACGTGTGTTGAATAGAAAGAAAAAATACTACAATTGCTAAATTAAGAAAATTACATTACAAATTAAATTCTGTTAAGACCACCCTGTAATTTCCAACAATGGCCGAATCCCGTGCGTTTTCTGAATTGCGATTATGTTGTGCGTTGACTTTTTATTTGACGACTTTAGCTACGTGAACTGGAAAAGAAGGTGCAAAGTGGAAGAGTTTGTGAGCAAAATAAGACAAGCCTGCCATGTGGCAATGTACACTGTTAAGCCCGGGGCGACTCCTTTCGTCACGACCCCTCCACTCACTGATTTGTCATTTATTAAAAAACCCAGAATCACTAAATCAGTGTTATGGAGGAAGGTGACAGGACATCCCAGGTTGTATCCACAACTAAATGAACTCGTATCCGTGTGACCTGGAAGTGTGCGTGTGGAAGCGGGCGGTGCCGTTTTTCTACATCCGGTGTGTTCGAACCTCACTCCAGCCAGCAGCGAGCGAAGGCGGACTCCTGAAGAATAATAGAGAGGGCTCCCACTCTGTTGCTAACATGAAATATCAGCACCAACAAGTAACACCGAGAGCCTTGAGTCAAGACTGGCTCTAACATTGCGAATTCGGCAGCAACACATCTTACGGCGCGTGTCCTTTTCATCTGGCTCTATCGCAACCAAGGTGAGCCTGTTGTGTTTGTTCGCGGTCAGCCACAAATCCGGAATTTGTCGGGGCTTTTGCTTGTTCGTTAAGATTTCCATAGCTGATGGGGCTAATTTCCTTGTTGAGCTTGGTGCAGCTGTCACTCAGCCATCAGTACATGTTAGCGAAGGCGTTTACGACAAGCTGCCATTAAGGCTTATTCGAGTCTTATCGTTCATAAACGCGTCTCGTACGCACCGTGAAAATACGATTTAGAAATAGGAGTAACTCGAGGTTTCTCCACATCTCTTGTTTTGGAATAAATTGGCCCAGACGATGTGGCTGGCTAATGTGGCTAGCGTTAGCTGTGCGGCAGGTTTGTCAGGTTTTCTGCTGGCGAGCTAACTTGGCTAACGGTGTGTTCGTCCACTAATCGATGTGATGACCACCAGCACCAGACTGAGGTTGGACCCCCACGGATGGCGACTTGCTTTGTTCGTCAAGCATTGGCTCGTTTCCTTGTTTTGAACCGCGTTCGGACCCTAAAGTCTCTTTACCGCTCAATTCAAGATTAACCCTCGCAGCTTCAACAAAGCGCTGCATCTCCAAGTATTGTTTTGGATGGTCCGTACGATGCAAAGATAAGATAGCACATCGTTTGTTTCTATCATCTCGGGGCCTCTACTCGATGTGGTGGCTTTTGCTGGGGTTGAATTGTTTAATTGAATTGAAATTGCAAGACCTCACCTTGCAATCACACTTAAGTCGATCCCCATCGTTTGCCCACACATAAGAAAAACGAGGAAAAGAATTGCAACATGGCATTTGTTGTGCTACACTTGGAATTTGAGCTCACCTTGGGCAAAACTTCCTTTCCTTTTCCACTGGTAATGTTAGCTGACTGTCACAGCAGGAGTGTGGACTATTGGCAGGCCCCCTCTCAGGCTGCTCTTTCCACTGAAGGTTAAATCACTCTACTCGCAGCCTTTGTTTTTATGTGACAATCAAAAGATGCCAACAGATTAGTTAGTTGGTACCTCAGGGCCTTATTGCCTCGTCACTGTTACTGAAAACGTTCACTTGGGTACTAGTAATAATAATCCATCCGTTTTGTATAGAACTTCTCTTAACGTAAAAATGTTCACAATGCATTTTAATGCAATTGTGTTGTATGTTTTAACAGAAGACATGTATCCTGATTTGTCAGTGTTTCATATTGTTGTAAAAAAAGTAATAATAGTAATACTGGCTCAAACTCAATCTTGTTCAAAACGTCGTAGCTCGGCTTCTGACCAGGGCAAAGAGATCAGAACACATTACTCCAGTGCTAAACACTTGACACTGGCCCCCAGTCAGCTGTAGAGTAGATTTTACAATCATTTTACTGGTCTTTAAATCACCAAATGGCTTAGGTTCCAAATGCATTAAAGAAATGCACATGGAATATAAAGCCAGAGGGTTGTGAGGTCAGCAAAGTCAGGAGAATTAGTGGGGCCACAGCGGTCAATGCAAACATGGTGAATCATCTTTTAGCTGTTTTGCAGCATGTAAATGGCTAAGCTGTCAACAAGAGTGTAAATGTGTTTGAATCCAATTTAAAAACTATGCCCCCATGTTCTATTAGAGCACTGTACATTCAGTTGGTAATTTTAGTAAATTACATTATTCGTTTCTCTACATTGCTTTTAAATCTCAAATGTTTCAGTTTTTCAAATGTCTTTCAGTCTTTTGCATTCAAATATTGCATTTACCCTTTAAATACTGTCCTTACGTAAATGTTGTTTTGTAACTATATGAAACTCATTGAATTACCGTGTGTATGAAATGGGCTCTATAAATAAAGCTGCAAAACTGTCATGTCATCAAAATCACCCAGAATGGATAAATCCACAAGAAAGGAATTGCACATGGGTTTCGTTCAATTATCAAAGTGACCCATTTGTTTTGACTGACTCGTAATGTTTTTTTGTTTTTTTTTTGCCTCTTTTACTAACCAAGCATAGATAGAAAATAACATAGGCGGTCACATTTTCACCCACTTCGCTGTCCCTAATGGCCAGACCCATCTCCTTGAAATCATCACAATTGGTGTAGTCTTGTAGTTTTTGAACAATGCACAAGCGTGAATCATTAGTTAAGTTTGACTATTGTTCAGCAAAATATTTTTGTCCTGAGTATTCTTTTGACGAATGCCATCATTTTGCATGGTGAAAGACGTAGCCGATGATACCAAGCGTCATCCATAAAACGGGAAGTCCATGGCCGCTATCTTATCTGTTATAATTTACTATACTGTCAAGACAACAGTTTTACGTACGTATGTATTCACAGATTTTCCATGATGCTTTCCTTTAGTTGAAGTGGATGAAACATGTTTGCGGTATGTAAGCTGTTTGTAACCTCAAAATGTCATGAGGTCAAGACCACCGACAACCCCTGGGAGTGTGCAGACATTAATTTTATTAAAGCTATCTTATTGTTGCCTCGCCTCTCGCGCATTATGCATCCAAAGGTTTATTTGCTCCCGTACAACCTTGTCTGGAGTTCAATACTGGGGATTTCCCCACCTTCTATCAAAATGAAAGAGCCCACAGAGCCTTTAGGTAACCACAACGTTTAGGTAAATAAGATGAGCATGTCACAAAACAAAGTCTGCTGCCTCGATTATTTTCATGGAAAGCACGTTCAGTACAGGTATACTCTAATATGTCACACAGCACATTAAATGGAGTTACCATGAAGCACAAGCAATATTGATACTCCAAGCCCAAATGGAACAGAGTTGTCCTTAATATGAACCCCCCCGCCCCCCCACATTTAACTTTGTTCGATTGTAACGTGTGTAAATGAAGACGGCTCAGTTTGCTACATGTGGCCTAGCTGTACTCAGTGCTCCAGGCTCATTCATCGGGGAGTGGCCTGGCTCGGCAACGTGCCCAGTGCAATCTGGTCAGTGAAGGCTTTCTACCTTTTGAGCAAGACAATTGTTTTCTCGCTTGCCATGGTGCACCAATATGTACATAATGGATTCATTTTATTTTTTTTCCCAGCAGTGAAGCTCTTAAGCGAATGCTCATGCAAGCCCCGGTATCTCATTTGTATGTTTTGTAGAAACGTCCAGACATGTCTGAACATGTTCAAATGCAGTGGTGATGCAGTTATGCAATATGAATGGTCGCAAAAAAGTCAAATTTTCCCTCCCTTAAGCCCAGAAATACATTTCTATTTAACTGTCCCACTGGTGTGTTTTCCACAAATAGATCCTTAAGGGAGACTCTGCATTATTGTGAGTCTGTCATTATACTTTCTAGCACCAATTTTTAGGTTTAGTGACACTGATGAAAGGCACTTGAAATTTACATTCCATTGATTATTTTCATTCAAACGTGTCAGTTTTTGTGTTTCTTGAATGTCATTTAACTTTTTAATCTACCTTTTGGCTCCTTCAGAAAGCCATCAATCGTTAATTAGTTTGTGTCTTTTCTTCTAGAATGATTGTTCAGAGAAACCAGTTGGCATACAAGGAACGATACACTCAAGCTTAATATTAAAAACAAATAAATAAAAGTAAATTAATTGTCAGGAATGTTCCTAACAACCCAAAAGTCCTTGACTGGGTCATTTTTCACTTTGTCAATGTGTATAAAATTAAAAATATTAAATGAATGACATGAAACCAGATTCCTTTTAAAAATTTTTAAAATCCTTTAAATTCCTGTTTCCATAGCTAAAATGTGCACGGTAAAGATTCCACTCCCCCCAAATGTAAAAAGTTTTGGTGTGAATCTCGGGCCTTTTAAATACATTTCTAGCATTTTTAGTCAGGTTTGTTTTCACAATTTTGAAAATTTGAATAAAAAATATGGGTGGATAGAAAACCACTTAGTGGTTAATTCAGCGTGCTCGCTTGGAGGGTTTTGCTTGCGTCATCACAACATCCTGTTTTGGCCATGTTGTTTCGGACTGAAACCCAACACTTTTGCATAATTTTATGCCCCAAAATTTCAATCGCTGAATTCTTGGTGCATCTCTAAATAATACACTGACAGTGAATTTGTGATTGAAAGAATACCGATCTACTAATGTATTGTTTGTTGGAAGGCGTGCAAATTCAAGGTTCTTCATTTTTGCAGGAACCATACAGTGTTTAGTTGCTTTTGTATTGTTCATTTTGAGTAACAGTATAAATAATATGTAAGAAAGAAAAAAATATTTTTCACCCTTAATCAAGAAAATAGTGTCATTATTTCAGCTGTCATTAGGATGTAGTTCAATTTCTGAATAGTTTGGTAAACGAAAATATTTAGAAGCCATGCAAGAGGGTATATTATGTCTAGAATTATTTTTTTAAATAAATCACATCTTGTAATGTCTTGACACTGTTATCTGTGGTGAATACAACAAACAATGCAAAAGTCCTTTGCAATCAGACTGGATGTGTGTGGGTTGGTCATTGTTAGTCCAGCTGCAATCCTCTTTTCGGATTAAGGTAGTTCACTAATGATTGTTTACACAACAGGAAGAGTTCCATCTTGCCAATGGTATTTACTGTAAACCTGTTTTAGAGCAACCCAAGTCGGTTCCTGGTTTTACGTAATAGTAATATTGCACGGTTGCCCTTGAGAGCAACTGGAGGTGTCTTTAATGCTGAGAACTGTGCAGGCAATACCGAGCATGAGTCATCCGGAAGCCCACACACACAAATACATGGTACTTATCTGCAACAGCCTCTCCATGCGCAGGAATTACAACATTGTCATCAACCTTTTAGTTAAATTGACATGTAGGCTTTAATAATTAATGCATGTGGTAAACTGTCAAAATTTCATTAACATGTCCCACAAACAAACACTGGATGTTTTTTTTAATCTATCAATTTGAGATGACACTGTATGATTGCTTGGTCTTTATTTGATTCCTGGTGTCATAATTATATGTGCATCTGTGCACTTGATGTGAACAGATGAGCCTCCATCAATGTCCCTGGGAGTGGACAGCGTTTATGTAATTGTTTACATAATATTCTCCACAAAACATGGCCCGTTTGGCCAAGGTTGTGGGCGGAAGATGATCTTGATAGTCACTGTTGGCTGGGATTCTTGCACTTATCTCAACAGCACCCAGCTGACGGTAAACTACGCCGTCCTTATCGGGCATTGTGCTCTTGTAAACAGTGATTAGTCCAGCCCGTAAAATTCACAACTATACTGTTTTTACAATTAATTTAAGATAAAGTGTTCATAGTTTTTACAATCCCCAAATTGTTGAAGGAATGGGGGGGGGGGGGGGGGGGGACTATTTTGGTGCTAGATGAGGAAAATGTTGTGATTACAGAGTTAGGAGAGAAAACGTGTTTAGCAGGCAGTAGTAGTCTGCCCAAGCTAGATGATAAACTTGCTACCGCTAGATGCGGCAACGTCTCTCCTCGACCTTCCCAGTCGTACTACTCGGCTCCAGATAACATAAGCAGCCTGGCAAAGCTTTTAGCTGCCATTCAGTTATCACAATAGCTTAAGAATCTGTGAGTCTTGGTATTGTTTTTGCTTTGTGTGGAGTACCCACTAACCAGTATGCCTTGCTTTCTTTTGGATTTTATATAGAAAATAAAAAAAAAATAATAATATTAGTGTTAGGAAGTTTATTCTTTCCCAAAGTAGTGGTATTCATTATTTGCATTCACCCAACTCTGTATTTATTTTCATAACAATGGATGGGTGATTATTTTAATTTTGGACCATTTCACTCATCTGTTTTATTTTTTGTTCTTTCTAATCACTATTTTAATCTTTTCTACGGAATCTTCTCTTTTAGGGTTTTGACCTTCTTACCTCCGGTGATCAATGTTGAGGCCAGAGTGAGGACAGAAGAGTGTCCAAACCAGCTTTTGTCTCATGATTGTGTGTGCAACGTCCAGGCACTGCCAGTGACCAGGGCGGTGGCTGTGGTGGGCCCAGCCCAGGGGGGCTTTGTACACGTCACTCCAGGCCCTCGTTGAACTGTGCCGCTTACACCATGGAACCACAGAGAGACAAATATGGCGAGCGGCCTGCCAGGAGTACTAAAGTTTCCCAGGGAAGTCGCATTGGACACTCGTCCCGGCCGTCGGGCTCCTCAAGCTCCTCTGGGGTTCTCATGGTGGGCCCAAATTTTCGTGTAGGCAAGAAGATTGGCTGTGGAAACTTTGGGGAATTGAAGCTAGGTAAGTTAAAGAAATGAGTCATAGCAGTCTCTCTTCTGATAATTATTTTTGCAAGCACAGTCAAAATTCGGAACAAACAGACATACGTAACTTTGTGGTGTGGATGTACAAATATGAAGATGTAAAATCAGAGTTGGGCACCAAATTGTTTTGTACCTTGTGTGATGTTCTGTTGGTGCCACAATTTATTCTCTGTGCACATTTATTTTGTTAAAATGGCAACAACATTTCACAAGGCAGAATAACATCAAACAGGCAACAACATATGAATCAACTGTGTTCTTGTGTTTGTTACATCCTTATGTGCATACATATAATAACATGGTGAGATGTCTTTTAACATTTTTTCTCTCCTCAGGTAAAAATCTCTACACCAATGAGTATGTAGCTATTAAACTGGTAAGTTGACATTTTCTCTCTTTTATCAAAACTCGGGTATAAATGGTTGTAAACAAGATGCATCTTAGTCATCTTTGGGTTAAAGTCTCACCACCTTTAGTAATAAGTAACAAGAGTGCAAGTGTTTATTAGTAGATAATACAGTCAGATCTCTTCTCATGCTGCACCTTATTACTTGATCAAAGAAACACGGTTGCTAATATTAGTCTGTGCCATTGTTGTCAGGCAGGAAACATGTTTCATTAGACAAAGGGATTGCTTAATGTATACACAGATGTTACCAGATTCGTCACCACTCTTTTCATACGCGCTAAATTAATGTTACCCAACAAATGATATAGCAGGGATGCTGTTAAGAAGCCTAGATGCTGGCAAAGTGACTCATCTGTTATTCCACACAGGCTGAGGAAATGTTAGTGTTCAGCTCATCCACCAAAGTAGCTGGTGCAACATATTTGGGCAGAGTGTTGCCTTTCCAAATATCAGTGGACAGTGAAGTCCATTTTTCGTCTGCCAAATCTTTTTCGCTCAGTGTCAGGTTAATAAAATTAACCTTGAAATGTCAACAAATACATTTGGATTACAACATAAAGGACAGTGTCGGGATTATTAATAGATAAAGGTTTAGTGCTGTTGCTTATGTTGTTGAGTTTGTAGCCCTGCAGTATATTTGGCAAATTGTATATCTGTCTAAGTCATGTTGTCACCTCAAATGTTGATAGTATGTTTTTGTGCTCCCTTTTGTGTCAGATTGGACACACATAAGGCTGAGCCAATTGTCCCCTAACAGGATAAAGCATGCCCCTCCCCTGCCCTCCCCCATGTACCTTGCCAGCCGCCATTCACAGTCTTTTTATATTAAGCAAGGGAGTAGTAAGGCCATATTGAAAATAAATAAGTGACTTAAGCCCTTATCTCGCTGAGTGGATTGGTGAGTGTTTACGCACTGCTCCAATGTAGATTTTTTGCATCGGGGTTGTTCAAGGTTGCAAACGGTCACAAAGACATTCGCCAGAGATGTGGCAAGATGTTTATTCAACTGTATGTAGGAGTTAAATTTAATTATATAAGTATTGTACTATCATTCACTTTTCTACTTGAAATATTTATTCTCATAAAAAAAAATGTTTCACATGAAATCACAGGATTCTCCTAAATTTGTTCTTATGTACGGTACTTTTTCTTTAAATGTGTAGCCCATATATGGTACTACTTTATAGAATCCTGCAAGTTGGTGATAATAAATCATATTCGTGCCAAACTATAATTGATACAGTGCACTTCTATGCAGTGTGCTTGTGCACAAGCAGCAAAATTACACTGATTTCACCTGTAATGTTGTTGGCATTGTCTCAGACTTACTTTGCCTGTTGTTTTTGCACAGGAACCAGTAAAGTCAAGGGCACCACAGTTGCATTTAGAGTACCGGTTTTACAAAACGCTGGGAACTACAGGTAGGTCAAACCAACAGACTTGGCTGGTATTTTGCCCTTCACTGGTTTATTTGATGTCATTTGATAAGCTGATTGTATCATTTTACACAGTGGGTGATCGGTATCCTTGTGTAGCGAAACAATCACATTGGAGGCAAAATAGGAGTTGTGTGCAATTAAAAAAAAAAGGGGGAAGAAACTTGTGGACCCGACTATACAGTAATCGGTCTTTATATTGATTGAAATAAAGTATCTCTTTGACTAAAACTGAATCTGGTACAGCCACGTGTCTGCAATCCCATAAGGAATTTTGATAAACTCTGCTATGAGAGGAAATGGATGGGGACCATTTAAATAATAGCTGCAATTTTAAAGAATTTTTTTAGTCTGAAAATTTTACAAAATTATAGTAATTTATTGAGAATACCACGCACTTGCCTAATACATGAACAGTAACGCACCCCAAAAATTGTCCCTCAAAAGCTGATTTACCTTTTGCACTCCCATTATAGTCTCTCCTGATTTGCAGGTGTCTACACAAAAAAAATATATATCTGCATAGTAATTGTACAGATTTGAATTTGCTATTATTATTTGCACAGTAATTGGACAGATTTGGATTTGATGTGTTCAGAAAACACTGGCATCACCGGAGCCTTTGTCAAAGCTATCGCCACTTCCTGTTATGAGACGCAAAGCCATCTCGTGTGATCACACTTGATCTCACAAAAAGCAGCAGCAGAATGTCGAAGATATGCGCCAGTGTTAATCGTGTGGCGAGATCGTTGTATCGTTGAGCACTGTGGCAAAAAAGGCTTGCTTTGGCAAATACTTCTTGCCGTCTGGGAAACCCACTTTTATACAGAACATGGCATTGAGCATGTTTGTTTTTATTTTTGGGTGTTTTCGCCTCCCTCCAACTTACCCCTTTTCTAGACCGTAAAGTTTTCGTATTACATTGTGTGTTAAATGTTACCTAGTCAGCATTTATTGCAGCCTGGCGGTCCTGCAAGGGAGATCTTCCCATCTGCGGTTCCCCTCATTTCTCCCCACGGGGGTCGCGGGCTGTATTACATATTACGTTACATATTGTATTGGAATGAAATTACACTTGTTTGTTTTATTTTTAATTTTTTTTAAACAATCCCTAGATTTCACCTGTACAAGGTGATAAATCTGTAGTTTCGGGCGTATTCGTGTATAATACGCTCACGGCTCACCCTCGATTTTCTGTGGTTTGTTTGTTTGTTTGTTTGTTTGTTTGTTTGTTTGTTTGTTTGTTTGTTTGTTTGTTTGTTTGTTTGTTTGTTTGTTTGTTTGTTTGTTTTTCGCAAAAAAAGTCTGTTCTTAGAATTAGGGAATTTGTATACAAGTTAGTGTTGGAGAAGGGGATAAGAGAATTTGCGATGCTCAGTCTTTACATTTGGAAGCTTATACGTTCTCACTATTGTTTTTGTAAAGCTGAGGAAAGGAAAAGGGCAACTGTGTGGAAATTCATTAAATATTTACAGAGTGGGTCTGCCTTTCTTAGTACTAATCTGACTCTCGCCTCTCCTCCAGACAGGATAATATGACATCATTGCAGCTCCAGATTCTACACAGTCGATTCTGTTGTCATCGTGCTTGTGGAGCTTTCAGAATTAATGTGCATTGACACATGGCCAGTCAGGAGTTATTTTCTGTCTGTAACCAACTGTCATTGGATACTAATGATGATTATTATCAGTGATCAGTTCACTTATCAGTAATCACGGATTTTTAAAATTCTTTTCAAAACCCGTGAGGACTATTTTTCCATGCAAATCTGTAAGTAATTCTGCTACCATGTCGTCACAAGACTGCAAGATTTGGGGTAATGGTTGAGTGAGTATTGTTTAAGGTCAGGCGCACTGTGACCGGGTGTTTGCAGTCATGAAACATAGTTTCTTTGTCACTGTAAGGACAATTTGAAAATCTCCTGGATTCATGCAATTCATATTGAAACAATTAATGTGACAGATGAAAGAGATTTTGTAGACTATTTTGATCACCCCGTTTGTTTGTTTGTTCGTTTGTTTGTTTGTTTGTTTGTTTGTTTGTTTTTCTTTCCTTCACAATAATGCAGCCTTTTGGGGACTTTGATTATGCAGTTTTGTGGAAAAAATATTCACCCCTTAAACTTTTTAAACCCAATTTTTTACTCTAATTTAAATGTTTTTTAATGTGCATTTTATTTGACAGATTTGCACAAAGTAATCCTAAATTGTAGTGTGAAATGAGAATTTCATAAATATGTAAATAAAATATTTTATATTACAATAAAAAAAAAAAGAAAATTGTAATTTGCTTATGTATTCACCCCTTTATGAAGTCCCTAAAAAGCACTGATCCAATTACCTTTAAAAGTCGCAAAAGAAAAAAAAGTCCACCTGTGTCCAATCTAAATGGTAGATAATCTCTCAGTACACCCATGGGCCGTGGACAAAATTGTTGGTACCACTCTGGTAATGAAATAAAAAAACACAGGTCACAGGAAAAAACTTGAATATTACACAGTGATAATAAACACAAATATTATGAAAATTAACCAAAACCTTTCTTTTGAACTCTGGTTTAACAAAATTTAAAAAAAAAAACAAAGTCACTGGCCTGGACAAAAATGATGGTAACCCCAAGAAAAGATTGTAAATAACAACCAAGGTGTATCTTCCAACTAGCATCGCCGGTATCTTCCAACTCTGGTTCTCTGTGTGAATTGTTTTCGCAAAAGCTTTGTACATAGTAATAATGAAATTTTCTCAGGAGGTTTGAGTGTCTATCCGCCCATACACCATTATAATGCGTCTATACTCTGTACATAGAAGGTATTGGACTTTCTTTTGCAGATAATGATGGGTCTACTGTCTTGAGTTTTCGTTAGTTCTTTAAAAGTCCAATGTTTTCTGTTGAATAACCCTTCATCCACTTACATATTTACACTATCTCCAAACCGACACATTTCAGGCCTCCCACGGACACGGGGTGCCTGTAGTTCAATTAGCAACCCACAGCATTGGATAATGGTGTCCAAAACACAGGATGGAGCACGGCATGACTCCTACTATCTCCATATGCTGGCAAGAGCTGCCGTTCATTCTGTAGGACAAGTTAATTTGTAGGCATCATTGCTATAGACCACTGCATGAACACAAGTCATTAATGAACATTAATGACTTTAAAAAAAAAGATACTAGTTCACTCAAAATTATACAGTTGCAAGAAAATAATGTCGGGTTCCCTCGGTTTTTGCGTGAATTGCTCCTAAAATGTGATCATATCTTCATCTAAGTTCCAACAAGAGAAAACCAGCACTTTGCTTTTCCACGTTTAACAAACAGTTGCATGGGTAGAGTGTTGCATTTTTTATTTTATTTATTCATTTATTTTTATTTATTTTTTCCAAAGACCGCAGTGTGTTACTAAAGTGTTTCCACAACATAGCTCATCAAGAGTAGATCCAAGAAAAGTATGGGATACCAAAGTTGTCACCATCCATCCATCCATCTTCTTCCGCTTATCCGGGGTCGGGTCGCGGGGGCAGCAGCTTTAGGAGGGACTCCCAGACTTCCCTCTCCCCAGCCACTTCATCCAGCTCATCCCGGGGGATCCCAAGGCGTTCCCAGGCCAGCTGAGAGACATAGTCTCTCCAGCGCGTCCTGGGTCGTCCCCGGGGTCTCCTACCGGTGGGACATGCCCGGAACACCTCCCCAGGGAGGCGTCCAGGAGGCATCCTGATAAGATGCCCGAGCCACCTCATCTGGCTCCTCTCAACGTGGAGGAGTAGCGACTCTACTCCGAGTCTCTCCCGGATGACCGAGCTTCTCACCCTATCTCTAAGGGAGAGCCCGGACATCCTGCGGAGAAAACTCATTTCGGCCGCTTGTATCCGAGATCTCGTTCTTTCGGTCACGACCCATAGCTCGTGACCATAGGTGAGGGTAGGAGCGTAAATCGACCGGTAAATTGAGAGCTTTGCCTTTTGGCTCAGCTCTCTCTTCACCACAACGGACCGGTACAGGGTCCGCATTACTGCCGACGCTGCACCGATCCGCCTGTCGATCTCACGCTCCATCCTCCCCTCACTCGTGAACAAGACTCCAAGATACTTGAACTCCTCCACTTGGGGCAGGATCTCATCCCCGATCCGGAGAGGGCATTCCACCCTTTTCCGATCGAGGACCATGGACTCGGATTTGGAGGTGCTGACCCTCATCCCGACCGCTTCACACTCGGCTGCGAATCGTTCCAGCGAGAGCTGGAGATCACGGCCTGAAGAAGCCAACAGCACCACGTCATCTGCAAAAAGCAAAGACGCGATGCTGAGGTCCCCAAACCGGACCCCCTCAACGCCTCGGCTGCGCCTAGAAATTCTGTCCATAAAAATTATGAACAGAATCGGTGACAAAGGGCAGCCTTGGCGGAGTCCAACCCTCACTGGGAACGAATCCGTCTTACTGCCGGAAATGCGGACCAGACTCTGGCATCGGTGGTACAGGGACCGAACCGCCCTTATCAGTTGGCTCGGCACCCCGTACTCCCGAAGCACCCTCCACAGAACCTCCCGAGGGACACGGTCGAACGCCTTCTCCAAGTCCACAAAACACATGTGGACTGGTTGGGCGAACTCCCATGCACCCTCGAGGATCCTGCCGAGGGTGTAGAGCTGGTCGACTGTTCCACGGCCAGGACGAAAGCCACACTGCTCCTCCTGAATCCGAGGTTCGACCTCCCGACGGACCCTCCTCTCCAGCACCCCTGAATAGACCTTACCAGGGAGGCTGAGGAGTGTGATTCCCCTGTAATTGGAACACACCCTCCGGTCCCCCTTCTTAAAGAGGGGAACCACCACCCCAGTCTGCCAATCCAGAGGCACTGTCCCCGATGTCCACGCAACGTTGTAGAGGCGTGTCAGCCATGACAGCCCCACAACATCCAGAGCCTTTAAGAACTCCGGGCGGATCTCATCCACCCCCGGGGCCTTGCCACCGAGGAGTTTTTTGACTACCTCAGTGACTTCGGCCCCAGAGATTGGAGAATCCGCCTCAGAGTCTCCAGGCCCTGCTTCCTCAATGGAAGGCGTGTAGGTGGAATTGAGGAGGTCTTCGAAGTATTCTCCCCACCGACTCACGACGTCCCGAGTCGAGGTCAGCAGCACGCCATCCCCACTGTAAACAGTGTTGACGTTGCACTGCTTCCCCCTCCTGAGACGCCGGATGGTGGACCAGAATTTCCTCGAAGCCGTCCGAAAGTCATTCTCCATGGCCTCACCGAACTCCTCCCACGCCCGGGTTTTTGCCTCAGCAACCGCCGAAGCCGCGTTCCGCTTGGCCATCCGGTACCTGTCAGCTGCCTCCGGAGTCCCGCAGGCCAAAACGGCCCGATAGGACTCTTTCTTCAGCTTGACGGCATCCCTTACCGCCGGTGTCCACCAGCGGGTTCGGGTATTGCCGCCACGACAGGCACCAACGACCTTATGGCCACAGCTCCGGTCGGCCGCCTCAACAATGGAGGCGCGGAACATGGTCCACTCAGACTCAATGTCCCCCGCCTCCCCCGGGACGTGGGAAAAGCTCTGCCGGAGGTGGGAGTTGAAGCTCTTCCTGACAGGAGATTCTGCCAGACGTTCCCAGCAGACCCTCACAGAGCGTTTGGGTCTGCCAGGTCGGACCGGCATCTTCCCCCACCATCGGAGCCAACCCACCACCAGGTGGTGATCAGTTGACAGCTCCGCCCCTCTCTTCACCCGAGTGTCCAAAACATGCGGCCGCAAATCCGATGACACGACTACAAAGTCTATCATCGAACTGCGGCCTAGGGTGTCCTGGTGCCAAGTGCACACATGGACACCCTTATGTTTGAACATGGTGTTCATTATTGAAAATCCGTGTCGAGCACAGAAGTCCAACAATAGAACACCGCTCGGGTTCAGATCAGGGGGGCCGTTCCTCCCAATCACGCCCTTCCAGGTCTCACTGTCATTGCCCACGTGAGCATTGAAGTCACCCAGTAGAACGATGGAGTCCCCAGAAGGAGCGCTCTCCAGCACCTCTTCCAGGGACCCCAAGAAGGGTGGGTACTCTGAGCTGCTGTTTGGTGCATAGACACAAACAACAGTCAGGACCCGTCCCCCCACCCGAAGGCGGAGGGAGGCTACCCTCTCGTTCACCGGGGTGAACCCCAATGTGCAGGCGCCCAGCCGGGGGGCAATAAGTATACCCACACCTGCTCGACGCCTCTCACCGTGGGCAACTCCAGAGTGGAAGAGAGTCCAGCCCCTCTCAAGAGGGCTTGTACCGGAACCCAAACTGTGTGTGGAGGCTAGTCCGACTATATCTAGTCGGAATCTTTCTGCCTCGCACACCAGCTCGGGCTCCTTTCCAGCCAGAGAGGTGACATTCCATGTCCCAAGAGCCAGCTTCTGCAGCCGGGGATCAGACCGCCAAGGTCCCTGCCTTTGGCTGCCGCCCAGCTCACATTGCACCCGACCCCTTCGGCCCCTCCCACAGGTGGTGAGCCCATGGGAAGGGGGACCCACGTTTCCATTTCGGGCTATGCCCGGCCGGGCCCCATGGGCGAAGACCCGGCAGCCAGACGCTCGCCTTCGAGCCCCACCTCCAGGCCTGGCTCCAGAGGGGGGCCCCGGTGACCCGCGTCCGGGCGAGGGAAAACAAAGTCCATTTATGGTTTTCATCATAAGGGGCTTGGGTGAGCCGTGCTTTGTCTGACCCCTCACCTAGGACCCGTTTGCCATGGGTGACCCTACCAGGGGCATGAAGCCCCCGACAACATGGCTCCTAGGATCATAGGGGCACGCAAACCCCTCCACCACGATAAGGTGACGACTCGCGGAGGGGCAAAGTTGTCACATAAAATCAAATGTTTTGGTACCACAGCGCATCTTTGGGACTGCGCAAGAGTTTAAGAGGTGGCGCTTTTCCATAGTGTACTTGAACGCACTAGTGAATACACATCAACACAATGATGTCACTCAGTAGCTGCCATTTGGGTTCTAACAATTTGTCTTTATATGTTTTAGCTGAAGGTGTGCCCCAAGTCTTTTACTTTGGACCATGTGGGAAATACAATGCCATGGTTCTGGAGCTCTTGGGCCCGAGTCTGGAGGACCTATTTGACTTATGTGACAGGACCTTTTCATTGAAGACTGTCCTAATGATCGCAATCCAATTGGTGAGTTCTTCACTATTTCAATTCTATCGGTGGCTATTATGAATTAGTACTTGTATGTACTTATATGTGTTTAAAGTTTGTATTATGGCAATTAACCCTGAGGTTTACCTGTGATGAACCCTAGTGCATGGTAGATCTCATTGAGTTTACTTTATTAGGTGGGGAAGCTCATCCATAGGGAAACAGACTAGCACGTATAACTACTTCTTTGAGAGATTTTTGCTTTCATCCTCACTAGTGTCTGGGTCAGGGGGAACTAAGTCCGGTCCTCAGGATTCCTGTTGTTACACTCTGATTTTTATCCTTTCTCTACAGATATCTCGAATGGAATATGTGCATTCTAAAAACCTTATCTATAGAGATGTAAAACCAGAAAATTTTCTCATTGGACGGCAAGGGAACAAAAAGGAGCACATTATCCACATTATTGACTTCGGCTTGGCCAAAGAATACATCGACCCAGAGACCAAAAAACACATTCCATACCGGGAGCATAAGAGCTTGACTGGCACTGCCCGCTACATGTCTATCAACACGCATTTAGGGAAAGGTATGCTATCACAACTTTGGAGTTTATTTTGAAGTCTTCTAAGCAGTGGTTCTCAACTGTTGTCATCCTGGGACTCGCATCTTTGTGTTGTTACAAAGTCAGGACACACTTATGAAAGTTAAGAGCAGTAGGGTATTTTTTGTTTGTTTGTTTGTTTGTTTGTTTGTTTGTTTGTTTGTTTAAAAAAAGCCTGTGATAATACATGTTCGGCATATGTTCTTATTAAACACTGTTGCAAATAGATTTGACTATTCCACCCAAAGCGTACTGCTTGCAATGACCCCTGCTAGCCAAAGTCGGAGCTGCACTGTTTAACGGCGTAAACTAGTGACTAGACCAGTCATTTGCCCATTTCCTGTCGCTTACCTAATGTTTTTTAAAAAGAGAACACAATACAAATACAATTTGTATTCTTCTGTATTTTTACGAGCTGTCCACAACCCACTCAAAATTTGTAAACGACCCACTTTTTGTTCCCAACACACCATTTGAGAATCATTGCTTTGAAGTGTTTCATGTTAGTTAGTTTGGCTCCTGAAACTAGTTTATCAGAGGAAGTTAATAATTTTTTTCATATAGAGCAAAGCCGACGAGATGACCTGGAAGCCTTAGGTCACATGTTCATGTATTTCCTTCGTGGGAGTTTGCCATGGCAAGGGCTCAAGGTAACATATAAAAAAATTTTCATTTTGTTTCCATATTGTATTCATTGGAACGTGTTTTTAATTCATTCATCCACTGTGCTGATAAAATCAAGTTGTAAATATAGGTCTGCAAATAAAATGGGAGATTTTGTTGGAATCCATTTAAGTCACTGGTTATGAAAGACAATATCCTAAACTGACCCAAACACCGTGTCAGCTGATCAGTTCTTCTGAATTTTGATTCATTGTACCCAAAATTTGGGATAGTTAGCACAAGCAAGGCTCATAACGGCATCAATGCTTGGAAGGGAATGATGTGAAGAACAAATAGTCCTTAACCTCAATCCCGTGGATCTCTTTTGAGGTATAAACTTGAAACCAACCTCAAAAAACAATTAAGAAAAATTCCCACAGACAAGAGTGCAAAAGTTAGACCAGTCGTAAAGTGAGTGGGTGTGGCGCTATATGAACACTTGATTTCCCATCCAACCATCATTACGCTGTAGTACAGTAGTCATTAGAACTGCTTCATGTCACGTGCCGTGTGTTTACTCTCCCGCAGGCTGACACACTGAAAGAGCGATACCAAAAAATTGGAGACACAAAACGAAACACTCCCATTGAAGTCCTGTGTGAGAACTTCCCAGGTATTCTGCTTAATTGCTCAGCATAATTGACAGTTTTGCAGTATAATACAAACATCATACAATGTATAGCACAGCTGCAAGTTCTGTTAGCCATCTTGAATTCTTAGCCCTGTGACGTTGTTTCATTCAGAGGAGATGGCCACCTACCTGCGATATGTAAGACGGCTAGACTTCTTTGAAAAGCCGGACTATGAATATTTGAGGACTTTATTCACTGAATTATTTGAGCGCAAAGGATACACCTTCGACTACACGTACGACTGGGTTGGCAGGCAGATTGTAAGTAGCACACGTCAAATGTGAACGAAGGAAGATCAAGTGTGATGCATGTTTATGAGTTGTCTTTCCTCTAGCCCACGCCAGTGGGGTCCGTCCATATAGATTCGGGGGCATCTGCAGTCACAAGAGAGAGCCATCCTCATAGAGACCGGACCTCAGCACACCCACCAATAAGAAATCAGGTATGAAAGTATGAAATCTGGGACCCTTCACACTTCAGGTTGGGCCATTCAAGTGTACAGATGGCTCAATTCAGGAAATATAATGCAATAATGAAAGGTTTTTGTAGACCTGTGGTGAATATGAGTTGAGGGCAATGAATGTTCGTAAATCACTAAAGCCACCGACAACTACTAGTATAACAAACAAAATTGCGTTTTTGTTAGATATACACGACATAACAAGCACTCAACAGAGGAGGCGATTGAACGTTTTAAGATAAATGCGGAATGTGCCTTGAATGCCAAAGTGAGTGCATACCATCTCAATTGTATATGTACAAGTTTTTGAACAAACAAACGGGCTATTGAGGAATTGCATCTTATAAAATGTTCTATTGCAAATGGTTTTATGTGAACACAAAGCTTACCGTAATTTCCGGACTATAAGTCGCGCTTTTTTTCATAGTTTGGGTGGGGGGGCGACTTATACTCAGGAGCGACTTATATATGTTTTATTTCACAAATTTTTACTTGAGCATTAAGACATCACTTACTTACAAGTATAGTTGACCACTTCCCATGTTATTTTTAGTATAGTTGATCACTTCACATGCTTTTATATCTTTATCTTGAACATATTCAAAACATAAAAAATAGAGAAAACATCAAATAAAGCAATTAACACTTTAAAGCACCATATCCAAGTCCACTGTCTGCTGTATGTACACTTGCTCTATTTTTGCTCCTCTTATATTTATTATTATTATTTATTATTATTTGGCCCGTTCTCAGCTCTTTGTTTGTGTTTGTCACGTTAGCATACCTATCGTTTAGCCTGTTGTTGCTATTTAATGAATTGGAGTGACACCGATGGTTTTATAAACATGTTATTCATGTAATAGTTGTCCTTAATCACTCTATATGTTACGTCAGGCCCGTTCTCAGCTCTTTGTTTGTATTTGTCACGTTAGCATACCTATCGTTTAGCCTGTTGTTGCTATTGTTTAGCCTGTTGTTGCTCGTTCATGACTGTTTTTGGTGTGGGATTTTGTCGAATAAATTGCCCCCCAAAATGCGACTTATACTCCGGAGCGACTTATATATGTTTTTTTCACTTTTTGGGGCATTTTATGGCTGGTGCGACTTATACTCCGGAGCGACTTATAGTCCGGAAAATACGGTATATGGTATTTCTGTTAAATAGCTCAGTTCAAACCAATTTTAAGTGGAAGGCAACCCCCAAATTTTAATGGCAATAATATGTTCTGTGCAGTCCAACTCGTCGAAACACGGTGTTCTGATTAATGTTTACTTTGTGGAATATGAATTAAACAGGAAAACAATCCACCTGTTTTTATCCATTTCAGGGGGCGGCCATTTTGCCACCTGCTGTCAATGTGATGTCATTTTCAGTCAACAAGTGACAAAATGGCCGTCCCCGAGATAGCAAAACGGGTTGAATTTGCTTCCACGAATGCAATATTGAGTAGAATGCTGTGTTTAGAGGAATGGGGCTCATACAACATATTATTGTAATGGGTGTAATTGGCTGTTGACTTCCCCTTTAAGTATGCATTTCCATACATATAATGTGACAGGAGTATAGTTTAAAAGTACACTTTTGAGTGGCATGGATTAAAACTAATTAGATTGCTGTCATAGATTTACATCAATTCTTATTTAGTTGTCAGCTCTGTCATTGTTATTCATGGGTTCAGTACGATTTTCTATTTGTTTTGTTTTTAGTCAAAAGCAACAGTTTTAGACACGTTTTTGGTTTTGGGCACATTTGTTTGTTTTTTCTGTCTGGCTATAAGCCTTGCTTGGTTTGGTTTGACGATTATTTTATTCTTCAATTTTCATGGTGCTTTGCATGAACCTGGCCTGGCACACTGGAATACCCATCTTTCCTAATGCAACTATACCATAATTCCTCCCTCTCTCATTGCACTCCCAAACCCACTTCTTCTCCCTGTCACTTGGCTGGCATCCCCGACTCCCGGGCAGACAGCAGTCTCTGATCGACGAGGAGCATGGGAGGTGCAGCCCACTCGCCAAGCAAACTCCTCCTATCTGACCTCCCACCTAGCAGCGGACAGGCACGGGGGCTCAGTGCAGGTATGCACCCCTCACCTGTTCAACCAGTCACACCCCGTCCAGGTCTGAGGCCCTGAATCTGTCTTGCAGCACCTCATTGGCGTTGTCACATGCTCAAGTGGCCTCTATATGTTAGAGCACATTTCTTTTTCCCATTTGACATTCTGATAAGTGAACAGAATTCAAATAATTTTAAATTTTATTAAAATGCTTTTGATTTCCTGAGTTATTTGTCATCAGTGTTATAAAGGAGATTTTAGAGGTATTTCTCCAATTTAATTTGTCTCCATAAATTGAAACGAAGTCACAGCTCAAAATTGATCATAAATGATGTGGTCTTAGACATGTTATGGTCTTGTCACTCTAAATTATCTAATGATTTTCCAATTTGGTAGATGAGGTGTCGAGACAGATATATGATCATGTTCGTCTCACAAACCTTTGGTCCTCTGGCAGGGGAATGTTTTTTTTTTTTTTTTTCTTTTCCCCCCCCGCACCACCATATGCATGTTGCCCCGCCCCACAAATGGTAATTATGCCATGGAACAACAGTCTTTGCTCTCAGGTCTCGCTGTACTCTTCATGGCATCTTTGTCTGCCTCATGAAAACACGAAGCTTCATGCATGGCGAGATTACCTGAATTAGTGCATGTGCTCACGGTCCTTCTGAAATGGACTTTAAGAGGAATATCTATCCCCTGTTAGAGTGGGTCGTGAAAGGAATGGTGACAATCCATTTCACAATGCTGGTTGACGGCCAATTTGTGCCGATTTCAAAGCAATTTTGCCATCAGCTACTGCGGAATATCATTATGGGGTCAAACTGTTGATGTTTTACGAGCGCACAAGCCACTAAAGTATTTATGTAAGTACAATATTTAAGCACACCTAATTTTAATGATTAACGAGAAGGAAGTAATAAGTAATGTTACTGATTCACCTCACGCTACGACTTTTCTTAATTTAGAAGTACAAAATGAGATAACCTTTAATACAATGACTAAACACTTTTGACAGTTCTTCTCTTAACACCTCTTGTAAAGGTTGGTTGTTCTTTTGAAACCAATGCAGGGAAAACTATAAGAAGCTAGCTATCAAGCGGGACAACCTATAAAAAGCTATCTAGCTACCTAACGTTTTATATTTTTGTGCAAAAAATACATAATTTGTTAAAAAAAATAGTTAATTTGAGCATCTCAGCATCTAGCAATCAAAACAATCATGCATATGTCCCCCAAAAATCTGTTCATTAATGCAGAAATGTGTAGTTATTTGTATTCATATCATATATGATGTGGTGTGTTTGTGTTTAAAATGCTTTTAAATCCATCAGTACTTTACAAAATGTCACTTGTGTGTTCAGTTGCACAGTGAGGCACACCAGACTGTTATCATGAATTAAAACCACTTCCGGAACTGTATCAAATCTTGGCCACTCTGCATAATACATTAATGTAGTCTGTCTTTTGTGCTATTGATGTGCGGCTTGCCCTTTGGTCGCAATGTTGCATTTTCTTCACACGCTGAAATATTGCTGCAGTTGTTGTCTGGTTGAGAGTACAAGCGGACAGATGTGATGTGAAGACGTGTGTGTACTGCATGTGCCGCAGGTGGTCAGCTCAACCAACGGGGAGCTGAACGCTGACGATCCACTAGCAGCTCATTCCAATGCGCCAATCACCGCCCAGGCAGAGGTGGAAGTGGTGGAAGAAGCCAAGTATGTGTCATGCAGCCGCACCTCTTCTCTTCCATGTCCTTATGCTGCCCCCTCTCTTTCCTGCTCTTCCTCTCCACTTCTTTTTGCTGCTTTACCCTCGCTGCCGTTTGCCGTGCTGTGGAATTGTGACATCCTTTATCTTAATACGACCACGTGTATCTCCTTTCTGTCTGTTGCTCATCTTTGACTATTTGTTTGTCTATCAAATTTTCATGTGGTTCTACTTTTTAAAGATGTAATGCGTCAATCAGACTAAGGTTCTCATTTTGAGCCTCTACTACGCTTTTTAGTAGGGATGTCCCAATCACAGTTTTTTTGCACCCGGGTCTGAGTCACCTGTTTTTCAGGACTTGCTGAAAACAAGTCCCGATCTGATATCTCGGCAATGTATTAAGAAGGGAAGAAAAGCCCATCCAGATTGTCGTTTGTTTTTTTAACAATAATATCCCATCATGACAGATTTTATATGGCTAGTAGAGCAGTATCTGCTAATTCTCGTGGAAGCTCACTGAAAAAAAAGAATATAAAGTAGCAAATACTTATCTCCCTGTAGCAGTGGTCCACAAAATACTAAAATCAAAGGAAAAGTCAACCTAAATAAATAAACTGGGTGACCTCCATTTCAGTAAGTTACATATGACAGTGGCGTCTCAACCTTTCCCAACTGGCCATGAAAGATTCAACAAAAGATGAATTACTTCTAATAAATCACTTTCATTTGCAGTCATTTCTATTTTTGTCTAATGATGAGACTTCCTTTATTGGCGTCACTGTTGGCAGCTACTTTGATGGCCCTGCAAGCATGTCAAACCCAACAGAACTCGTGCTGTTGCCAGTTAATTAACAGTGAATAACAGTGAAATGACGTTGCGCATCACCATTTTTTAGAAGTTATCATCTGACCTTATGCGATATGCCTTTGAACAGTGGTCCCTAACCACCAGTTTGCCCTTTGGTACCCGGCGTCACCTTCCCTGGCATTTAGTTTCTGCTCCACCAATACTATAAATCAGGGATTGTCAACCGATGGTCCTCGGCTCTCTAGTGGTCTGTGGCGGTATTGCAGGTGGGCCGGAATTGGAAACAATTTATTTTTCAGCTCACGTTTTTAGTCATTTACCCATCCTAATTATGTCAATGTAGCTGAGAATCACAAAATAGACATACAGATGCAAATAAATAAGGTGGCCGTCAGGGGATCAACAAAACATTTTTGTTTTCAAATTCTTCAAAAAATGCTGATAAAGTTTCTTAACATGTTCCCCACGTGGGACTCGTGCAAATGTGGAAAGAAATTCTCAGAAGAATTGGAAAATACTCAAGTCATTTTGGTCTGGCACCTGGATGGGTCCAAGTGTATTTCAGGAGGACCAGTGCCCCCGTGGCCACCACTCTAGCTCCGCCAGTGTTCTTGACTGCATTTTAATGCGGAAACGTTACACCCAGTACTGTAGTGCCAGTATGTCGCTTTTTTGGCTTTTCCCTTTATGAGTCAGACTTTAAGGTCAACGATAGACCAATTTTTAACATTACGTATGAAACCTTGACATTGCACCAGCATTTACCGAGATGGGGGAGTACATGGTAGGGTTGGAAGCGGGGATTATGTCATCACAGGAGTGGTCGTGGTTCATTTCAGATCTTCACGAAGTATTAAAGACTGAATTAATGCAAATGCAGTGTAAACTTAATCACTTTTCTATCAACCTCCATCTACAGCTCACATTTGAAATGTTGAACTTGGCTTGCGTTTCCTCCATGGGATGTGTAGGAGATATGACGATAGCTGCGTCACCTACATAGTCAGTGTGACATCATGGCAGCAAGACAGAGTGGTTACCTGCTATTGAATTCAAATCGACAAGAGGAGCTGGGTGTGTGGGTGAAGGCGTCTTCTCATTCCATCCTCCATCGACCAATGGGCAGACTGCAATGCATCTCGCTCCCACCATTCGAGTATCACTTAACTCCTGTGGGTACTGAATGCAATACAATATGACATGAACTTCCTGAGACATAACAAGCGATCCAGAACTAGCGAGTGGTCTAGTTTTCCCCACTCAAGGCTCCCTCCCCACTGTGCTTGTCTGTTAATGTGTGCGAGTGTGTGTGTGTGTGTGTGTGTGTGTGTGTGTGTGTTGCATGCGCTCTGTCCTCCTCATCTTGTTCTTGCTGTAATAATCTATCTTTCTTTTGTCTTTACACTCTTTGTTCTCTCTTCTGTAGCTGCGTGAAAATGCTCAACCTGTGGTGAGTCCCTCTCTGCTCGTCCACCTCAGCCTCATGGGACAGGGAGTGGATCAGCTAGGCTGGGCCCAACCCACTCGTTGGGTTTTGAATCGGAAATGAACTCATTAGAACGCCGTGATATGTGGCTTAGATCCTGGCAAAGCAAGGAGGGACAACTTTGAAAGTGACAGATTCAGATAGTTAACCTGATCTTTCAAATAAGAAGGACCCAGTCATGTCATAATCGACAGCATTGTTCTCTGTGTTATTGAACCACTGGCCCATCATGTCTTGGCTCTTTGTGTGCACCCCTTCATATTCTTTCCCCGGGACCAATATTTCTTTCTGTATGCTTTTGTTTTGTTTTTTCCCCCCTAGTAGTTAAGTGTTTCAGATAATTGGAAGCAAACGGGCCCAAATAAATATTGGAATTTTTCAGCTCACACTACAGGGACAAAAGTGTTGGTGCTTCAAACTGCAACATGCGGTAGTTGGCTGCTCGTTGGCAGCTATATCAGCCTTGTAGTTGGACCTGAAGTCTGGGTTCTATGCTAATTCTTACACCAAAGTATAAGCATGGCAGTCAACCCCCATTTTTTTTAGGATGCTCTGTGCAGCTCAACTGGTTGAAACAGTGTTATGGTTTATGTTTTGTTTGTGGAATATGAAGTAAACAGGCCAGATCCATCTGTTTTTATCCATCTCAAGGAGCAGCCATTTTCCCCACTTGGTGTTGACTGAAAACGACTTCACAGTTGTCAGGCTCACCAAATTTCTGAAGTTGAACGGTGATTGGTTGTGGCCTGAGACCAGGCAACTCTGATGTCATTCAGTCGATAGGAAGTGGCAAAATGGTGGCCCCCAGAGCTAGATAAAAACGGGTGCATTTGCTGCTCAACTCATATCCCACAAATGCAATGTATTAATCAGAATGCTGTCTTTAGACTAGTGGGGGCACGTACAACATAACATTATAAAGTCAAAAATTGGGTTGATTTCACTTTAAATGTAAGGTTCTTGCCTAACAACTGAGTATAAGCACTCTTGCCTGTGTTGTATCATTTGCCTAAATGTTAGTTGAATGTGTGTTTCTGTCCGCAGGTGCTGCTGCTTCTTCAAACGAAAACGGAAGAAGAACACACCGCGACACAAATGATGCTCTGCGAGCAGCCTGAAACGCTCCGGCTCAGTTGATTGTTGCCGACAGAAATCGGTGAAATTCCATTCAGAATACAAGCGCAAGAAAAGGAGAGCTCTTGTTGGCAGCATATTCTGAAAGGACCAGTGAAATGTTTTCTGGACTTTTTTTTGTCATTTGCTGGGAATCATGTTTTAATTTTTCATCCAGGATGTGCGGGGTAACATTTTGTTGGAACTTTTGCCAAGCATAATTTTGGTCAAGATGCATTTTTCTCCTTTCGGCATCTCCCCCCTCATTTACTTTATGATTGGTTGTTTCACTCGCTAAATGGCATTTTCATTTCCACGCCGCTCTTTTTGATGATAAATCCCATTTTGGGTATTCTTGATGTGGGACTGAATGTAAAGCATGACACATGAGAAGTCAAGAGCCTAAACTGCTTGCATTAGCTCCTGCACTTTCTGCCTCCAAAGAGGTGAGCCCCGAGACCAGAGGGCACAGGGGGAGAACACGCACACACGCCGCCTGCCCTGTGCTCCCAGCGGAGAATCGCTCCGGCTCCGAGGTCAAGTACCCCTCTCGACACACTACAACCCTCCAAAAATCTTGTCCTGGTTTTTGAACACTCTGAGAGGCTGGAAGAAGAAACTATTTATGATATTTATCTCTCCGTTGCCACCAGTTTTCTTAATAATTCTCTCTCCCAACATACACGCTGAATGTATATGAACCGAAAAGTAAAAGACTTCGGAGCATTTATGTCATTTGTCTGCGCACGGGTGAGACCAAAACTAACGTGGAGAGACCACGTGATGTTCTTGAGATGGCAAATGATGGACTCTGCACCAGTAGTTGCTTTGGAGCTTCTCAACACTACTGTTCTCTGCCTTAACCCCAAACAACCACCTCACTTGACTTGTGTAAAGAACGCATCCTGATCTGATGGTTGTTAGATTAGCAGCAGTTGGAGGGGTTAAAAAATGTATTTCAAAAAGGATGGCAAAATGGGGCAAAAAAAAAAGCCCAAATTTGTGGACTGTGAGCGACTGATGGATTCCCGCCCGACGCCCCCCGCACTGCAAAGCACTGCTCGATGATCCCGACCGACTGTTGTCAACTCGCAGAGCGATTGTATCCGCATCATTTGTGTTTTGACGTAGTGTCGCGGAGGGCTGCCTTGAACGTCACCTTGCCTATCCTCCGAACACAGTTTTTATTTTTTTATTTCATGTCTTGCTAATGTGAACATTTGTAAACTCAATTGTTTGTTCAATCCAAATAGCCATGAGTAAGGAAGTGGTAGCAACATGTGGAAAACAAAAAAAAAAAGCTTGAGATCATGACTGCACTACTACATTTGTTGACCCCAGCGTTCCTCCTTTGTTCATTCTTAAATCATGTGTTTGACATCAAGTGTGTGCCAGGTTTCCGTAGAGGTGCCGGCAATGCACCGTCATTTGTCTTTTTTTTTTTTTCTTTCTCCTCTTCTTCAAAGCAGTGTGCCATGCCCCATCCTCTCGCCACCGCTGCATGTACGTACACATGAATCCACTCTCACTGGAGTCCTGGGTGCAGTTTTAAGCGGAGCTGCACCCACATCTGTTGGAATACAGTGTGGTAGATGTTGGTAATTAATCTCACTGAATTCATATATGCTTGTTGCGTGTATTTACACTGTATAGCTTTTGGTTTTTGTTCTTAGCCCTCACCACTCACGTGAGGCCTAAGTGATGTTATTGAAAGTACTTGAATATGAGCATCTACGGGACCTTTTCTAATAGTTGGAAGTCTTAACTGAGGGGAATAGGTTATTTGAATGCAGGTATTCAATTCCTTCCTTTTGGGGACATACTTGTGTCTGTTGACTGTGCTGAACAGCTGATGTTCAGCTGGAAACATTTTTGACCTCTGACTCCAATGATGCCACAGTGGCATCAGGCAGGGCCTCGACATTGGGCTTCTTGAGAAAAATCGAACATGGTTCCTGGTAGTGCGATAGATATCCGGATTAAATAGCCTTTCATGTTGCTTTGTTTCATGTTGCCGCTGAATTATGGATTCCCCTGGTGCCATTCCTGAGACTACTACTACAAGTCCATGCCTTTGACCTGTGCCAGGAACGTGGATTTTATTTTTTAATCATCTCATTCCACCTTGTGTCCTTTGTTAAAATGTTTCCACCATCATTTAAAAAAATAAATCCCTGCGCCTGGTAGCTGAATTCAGTTACCAGGAAGTGTTGAGCGAGATCTAGGAACAGTGTAGTCACATGTCCACACAGTTTTCTTTGCTCCTGCCTCTTCCTTCTATTTAGGGTGTTGCAGTTTTTGACGGCCTTTTTTATTTATCCTTTGCATCTGTGGACCTCCTGCAGTGCAACTGTATGGTTAGTACGCGCATGGCTTATCCAGGGATGACGTGCTCCGTCTCCTGTGGAACACGTCTATTGTCGGCTCTGTGAGACGTTATGGCTTCCAGTCACCTATATGAACTTGGGAGGAAAAGACATTCCATTTACTTTCCGACCAATTAAGTTGAGCTTATCCTAGGTTTTGTTGCGTTGGACTTCAGGTTGTGCGTGACATCCAGAGCTGTGGTGTCAAAGATGTGTAAAACAACGCTAAGGATGGTTCAAGTGAGTATGAATGGCTTACTTTTTGGGTTCTCTGGCACTTTTCCTCGTTGCTGTACTGTACAATTGTCTTGGACTTACTGTGTTTTTCTTTGAAGAAGAGGGTGACATTTACTGCAATGTTGTGATGCTTATTTGAGAATTGTAAATTGTACAGACTTCGTAATTGTAGTCTTGGTTCTTTCTGTTGGGATTTCATATAAAGGCTGTAATCAATTATTTTTTTCACCCTGCCTTTCAAACTGGAAAATATAGTTGTACAGCGCCAAGACTTTATTTTCCCCTCGACGCAATCCTCCCCACACCCTCAGAACTATTATTAAGAGAAATCTCAAAACTGTAAATAAGTATTATTGTGTTGAATTATGAATGTCACTTCAAAAATTTACTTTGAGTTAGTCAAAGGGCTTCAAGAGTGAAGGACCCAAGTTTCCTATTTTTATTGTTTCCAATTTTTAATTTGTTGAAAAAGCTTAAGCTCCTTTCTTTCCTTTTTTTTTTTTATGAATGAAATGCCGGTTCTTTACTGGAATCATCTTAAACGATTTGTCCCACATGAAAAAATCACTTTTTATTCCCTCCATGCCTAAAGGGAAGTCCAGTTTGCACCCTTTTTTATGTAAAATAAAACATTTCTCCACCTTTTTGTTTGTTGTTGGTATTCTTTTGGTTATTTACATTATACAGCTGCCTTTGAATAGCTTCTGAATAGATAAACAATTTTATAAAGGATTGTCCATTTTAACCTAATATTTAAGTCAACGAACCATTAGTTTTTTTTCCCAGCATGTGGGAATAAACCCCTAAAACCTTTTGCTGGGAGAAGTCCATCCATCCATCCATTTTCTGAACCGCTTAGTCCCCACGGGGGTCGCGGGCGTGCTGGAGCCTATCCCAGCCGTCATCGGGCAGTAGGCGGGGGACACCCTGAACTGGTTGCAGGGCACACAGAGACAGACAACCAATCGCACTCACACTCACACCTAGGGACAATTTGGAGTCTTCAATCGGCCTACCAAGCATGTTTTTGGAATGTGGGAGGAAACCGGAGTGCCCGGAGAAAACCCACGCGGGCCCGGGGAGAACATGCAAACTCCACACAGGGAGGGCCGGAGGTGGAATCGAACCCGCACCCTCCTAACTGTGAGGCGGACGTGCTACCCAGTGCGCCACCGAGCCGCCGCTGGGAGAAGTATTAGTTTCATTTATTATGCTTTTGGATGAGAGGCTAAAACCTCTAAATAGATCAAATAAATCTAATTAACATTATCACTACATAGAAATTGGATAAACAAATTAGTATACAGTTCAGAGACTTGCCACACTAGCATTTGTGTGGAGAATGCAATTTTCAAAACATAATACAAATGCATCTTTGTATTAGTTAATAACGTGTTATAATGCACATGAGTCTGGTTGGCCAATAAAAATAACCGATAAAAAAAAAAAAGTCAGTGTTCTAATCACCTCTAACCGCACGGGGACAGTGTGTTTTTCAGCCAATTAAGGTAACCGATTTAAAAAAGTCAGTGTTCTTATCACCTCTGACCACACGGAGGCAGTGTGTTTTTCAGTACATAGTGTAATTAGGCCATGTTGTACACTATAAACTTCCGGTTCAAAGTTGATTTCGTCCTTTTAACCAGCCGAAATCATCATGGTGGGTATCTCCTCTACTGGAATCAACACCCCGTAGCAATCGCTCTCAATCATCACCTTCTGAGGGCTCACTCACCGGTGAAAAGCGTCGTTTGTTATACAAACGCCACCAATAATTCCATCTGACACGACATTTTTCCGTTGGCCTGGATGGAGGATGGATTACAAAATGAATGAACTCTAAGGGAAACAGTTAGTCGCTACTGGAAGCTCAAATTCCTCTCACTATTTTAGTGCAGACATCGAGTTTGGTATAGTTAAGTTTTTGTCAGTAAGGAAGCCAAAATTTAGCATTGACTTGTTTAAGTGGAGAGGACGGCTGTGTGCTTTGGGACTGCGCTTGTCTGCCATAGTGACGAGGGTTTGTATTTTGGTTGTCATCAGGGTCGAGTACGGACGAAGACTGTCAAGAAGGCTGCCAGGGTCATTATTGAGAAGTACTACACTCGTCTGGGCAATGACTTCCACACCAACAAGAGGTTGTGTGAGGAGATCGCTATTATCCCCAGCAAACCTCTTCGCAACAAAATCGCTGGGTGAGTTGGAGATGCTCCCCTTTGAATTTTTTTTACTCTCTTCAGACGATTCAGATCTGGGTGATCTGTTGTGGTAAGTGAAAGGGACGTCATTTGCTCCCGACATAGCGCCGTGCAATAAAAGGTAACCAGGTGGATTTGCCAAACTTTACAAGAGCCCCTATTTTATTTTATTTTTTAAAGGGTTCGGTAGTCACTTCACCTCTAGCCCCTGCATTGATTAATTCCTCATCCGACTTAGTATGCCATTTAATGGGTCAGAACATATTTAATATAAAGCGTTTAGTCTAAACAACTTGCTTGTGTTGCAGTTACGTGACACACTTGATGAAGCGCATCCAGCGCGGTCCAGTGAGGGGCATCTCCATCAAGCTACAGGAGGAGGAGAGGGAGAGGAGGGACAACTATGTGCCCGAGGTCCAATTTTTAAGCTTCTTTGTGTAATTCTAAACTTGATTATTGAGTCGCATAAGTCACAATGTGCATATCATCCTCCAGATCTCCGCTCTGGACCAGGAGATCATCGAGGTGGACCCAGAGACTAAAGAGATGCTCAAGCTGCTTGTAGGCGCACACACACTCCTACTGTCTAAAGTTGAATTGCAAGTGACGTTGTGATAGTCAGATGTTGTCTTCTTCTTTGCAGGACTTTGGTAACATCTCAAAGCTTCAAGTCACTCAGCCCGTTATCGGCATGAACTTCAAAACCCCACGAGGACTGTAGAGCCTGTTGGTCTTTTTGCTAATAAAGACATGTCAATGGTGGTTGATGTGCACCGTCTCAATCTTTTCCATTCCCAGCAGCCACGGTCACGGGTTATCCCTATTTTGTTATGGAAGAAGAGGGAGCAACAGCAATGTGTAAATACTCTTATTAATTTATAAACATAGTTGCTCCATCAGGCACAGCTCATTAACGTCATGACACATAGATACAAAACATTCAGACAATCAGGTGATAACAGAACAAATGTCTGCCTTATGAGAATATGTTTATCCTTCTTTTCCCCTTCCTTTTCTTCTCTTCCGTATTCCTGCTTGTGGACAGTATAAAACCTTCTGATCTGGAGTCTGACGTTTCATCTGCTGAAGTGCATTGTGTACTGGCTGCTGTAAAATAACCCAAGATCTTGCAAATAAAGAACCAACTATTACTCCACATCTTTGTTTTCCTTGCTCAATGACAGACATCTTGAACAAAACGCAACAATATACTCATACATATAAATATACTCATACAATCAAGTGTACACTGAGCCATACACACATACAATAAAACACACATCATACTCTCATATGTATATACACCCATACTTCTGGTCACCCTAGTTCAGTCCTCGAGGGGCCACGTTCCAATATGTTTTCCGAGTTACCCTCGTTAAACACACCTGTGTGAAAAGTTCAGTTCATTTTCACGTTCAGCAGGAGCCTAACTTTTCACACAGGTGCACTTAACGAGGGAATCTTGGAAAACATGTTGGAATGTGGCCCCGAGGACTACAGCTTGACACCTGTGACCTTTGACCATATTTCCCTAATAAAGTGGCTTGTTATTTTTTACACTTGAAAATGGTGGTGTACCTAATTGAGTGTCCAAGTGATGTCTCAGATCAAACAGCCAATCAGAAAGTGGGGGTGAGGGCGGGTGTGGCACTTTTCACTTAAACCAGGGGTGTCGACCTCCAGTCCTCGAGGGGCCGCGTTCCAATATATTTTCCAAGTTACCCTCGTTAAAGACACCTGCGTGAAAAGATTTTGGTCATTTTCACGTTCTGCAGGAGCTAAAACTTTTCACGCAGGTGCACTAACGAGGCAATCTTGGAAAACATGTTGGAATGCGGGCCCAAGGACTAGAGCTTGACACCTGTGACCTTTGACCATGATATTTCCCTAATAAAGTTGGTTGTTATTTTTTACACTTGAAAATGGTGGTGTACCTAATTGAGTGTCCAAGTGATGTATCAGATCAAACAGCCAATCAGAAAGTGGGGGTGAGGGCGGGTGTGGCACTTTTCACTTAAACCAGGGGTGTCGACCTCCAGTCCTCGAGGGGCCGCGTTCCAATATATTTTCCAAGTTACCCTCGTTAAAGACACCTGCGTGAAAAGATTTTGGTCATTTTCACGTTCTGCAGGAGCTAAAACTTTTCACGCAGGTGCACTAACGAGGCAATCTTGGAAAACATGTTGGAATGCGGCCCCAAGGACTAGAGCTTTACACCTGAGACCTTTGACCATGATATTTCCCTAATAAAGTGGCTTGTTATTTTTTACACTTGAAAATGGTGGTGTACCTAATTGAGTGTCCAAGTGATGTCTCAGATCAAACAGCCAATCAGAAAGTGGGGGTGAGGGCGGGTGTGGCACTTTTCACTTAAACCAGGGGTGTCGACCTCCAGTCCTTGAGGGGCCGCGTTCCAATATGTTTTCCAAGTTACCCCCGTTAAAGACACCTGCGTGAAAAGATTTTGGTCATTTTCACGTTCTGCAGGAGCTAAAACTTTTCACGCAGGTGCACTAACGAGGCAATCTTGGAAAACATGTTGGAATGCGGCCCCAAGGACTAGAGCTTGACACCTGAGACCTTTGACCATGATATTTCCCTAATAAAGTGGCTTGTTATTTTTTACACTTGAAAATGGTGGTGTACCTAATTGAGTGTCCAAGTGATGTCTCAGATCAAACAGCCAATCAGAAAGTGGGGGTGAGGGCGGGTGTGGCACTTTTCACTTAAACCAGGGGTGTCGACCTCCAGTCCTTGAGGGGCCGCGTTCCAATATGTTTTCCAAGTTACCCTCGTTAAAGACACCTGCGTGAAAAGATTTTGGTCATTTTCACGTTCTACAGGAGCTAAAACTTTTCACGCAGGTGCACTTAACGAGGCAATCTTGGAAAACATGTTGGAATGCGGCCCCAAGGACTAGAGCTTGACACCTGTGACCTTTGACCATGATATTTCCCTAATAAAGTGGCTTGTTATTTTTTACACTTGAAAATGGTGGTGTACCTAATGGAGTGTCCAAGGGATATCACAGATCAAACAGGCAATCAGAAAGTGGGGGTGAGGGCGGGTGTGGCACTTTTCACTTACACCAGGAGTGTCGACCTCCAGTTCTCGAGGGGCCGCGTTCCAATATGTTTTCCAAGTTACCTTCGTTAAACACACCTGCATGAAAAGTTCAGTTCAATTTCACGTTCGCCAGGAGCCTAACTTTTCACACAGGTGCACTTAACGAGGGAATCTTGGAACACATGTTGGAATGCGGCCCCCGAGGACTGGAGTTTGACACCCCTGCCCTAGTTTATATAGATTTTTGTTTTGTCCAGAACTTGTCTATATTCAAAATCTGTGAATAATACATTTTCACATTAAAATATTTCACATAGGTTAGGTTGCCCTCAGACGAGCTTCCATGTAGAAGCTATACATTGTTAGTAATGACTGTGGGGCGCACCTCCTCACAGCATCCCCAATCCAAAATGCCGAGTGTCAAGCAGGGAGGTATCGGGTTCCATCTTATAGTATGACTTAGCCAGGGATCAAGCCTACGATCTCCCAGTCTCAGGACGGACACTCATACCACAAGGCCACTGAGCTGGTTATACACAAGTACATAGTACATACGTACATACATACCGTAATTTCCGGACTATAAGTCGCGGTTTTTTTCATAGTTTGGGTGGGGGGGCGACTTATACTCAGGAGCGACTTATATATGTTTTTTTTTTCACAAATTTTTACTTGATCATTAAGACATCACTTACAAGTATAGTTGACCACTTCCCATGTTATTTTTAGTATAGTTGATCACTTCACATGCTTTTATTTCTTTATCTTGAACATATTCAAAACATAAAAAATAGAGAAAACATCAAATAAAGCAATTAACACTTTAAAGCACCATATCCAAGTCCACTGTCTGCTGTATGTACACTTGCTCCATTTTTGCTCCTCTTATATTTATTATTATTATTTATTATTATTTGTTTATTTATCATTTATTCAATACTCTTATTTATTCATTGTTAGTGCCTTCTTGGTTTTTTTTGTGTTGCTTGTATGCATATGTGTACTATCTCACCGAGGGATAGTGGAAATGTAATTTCTATCTCTTTGTGTGTCTTAGTATATAAAAAAATATATCGACGATAAAGCAGACTTTGAATTTGATAAAACAACCAAAAAAAATTATATTTTCAGACGAAACTGGATGAGGGCGCTCTAAATTTTACCGTTGGCCGTGACTCATCAACTGGGTGGGCTTAAGAAAAATGGCACCAAAAAGAAACTCATATTTTGCAGGTTACAAACTTCAAGTTGTAAAATATGCAGCTGAAAACAGTAATCGAGCAGCAGAAAGAAAGTTTGGAGAACCGTGATGTACCAATGGATTACTATTTCAAGTGACGTCAGTAGCGCGGCGCGCCGGTTGTTTACATACAAACGTGCCCACACAAGGACTACCATCATTAGCGGTGATCATTTCTAAGTGACACGGAGGACAAAGAGTTTGAAGGAATTAAGGATTTGGAGTGACATAGAAGGTTTGAAAAACTATTATGGCTTTTACGCACGCCCGGTCTCTACTGAGTCGGGGGCCGACGCTCGGCCGAGTGGCTGTCCGCGAACGGTGCGCGGGGCTCGGACATGGCCATTACGCACGCCCGGTCTGTCTGGAAGTCCACGCCGCCACACGCTTGGAAGTTTGTTTTGTTTAATAAAGAGCCGTTTACCAAACCTACGTCGATCCTTGTACTTTGTTAACGCTACAATATAGTTATATAGTAGATCTGTGGAATAAAGACGAGGCTGACGTCAGGGCGCACGCGCGGCGATGTTGACAAAGGACGAGGAATTTGATCGATGGATTTAATGGAATTAAAGTGCACGGATGGTTTGATAATATTATTGGCTTGTATTATAGTTATTTAAAATATAGTTTATCTATCGTTATATGAGCCTGTGGAATATTTTGAAGCGCAAGCGCCCTCAGCCGTGCGCACCCATTGTTGACAAAGAACGATCGATGGATTTAATGAATTGGAGTGACACCGATGGTTTTATAAACATGTTATTCATGTAATAGTTGTCCTTAATCACTCTATATGTTACGTCAGGTCCGTTCTCAGCTCTTTGTTTGTGTTTGTCACGTTAGCATACCTATCGTTTAACCTGTTGTTGCTATTTAATGAATTGGAGTGACACCGATGGTTTTATAAACATGTTATTCATGTAATAGTTGTCCTTAATCACTCTATATGTTACGTCAGGCCCGTTCTCAGCTCTTTGTTTGAGTTTGTCACGTTAGCATACCTATTGTTTAGCCTGTTGTTGCTATTTAATGAATTGGAGTGACACTGATGGATTTATAAACATGTTATTCATGCAATAGTTGTCCTTAATCACTCTATTTGTTACGTCAGGCCCGTTCTTAGCTCTTTGTTTGTGTTTGTCACGTTAGCATACCTATCGTTTAGCCTGTTGTTGCTATCGTTTAGCCTGTTGTTGCTCGTTCATGACTGTTTTTGGTGTGGGATTTTGTCGAATAAATTGCCCCCAAAATGCGACTTATACTCCGGAGCGACTTATATATGTTTTATTTCACTTTTTGGGGCATTTTATGGCTGGTGCGACTTATACTCCGGAGCGACTTATAGTCCGGAAAATACGGTACATACATACATACATACATACATACATACATACATACATACATACATACATACATACATACATACATACATACATACATACATACAAATAGACGTATACATAAACTCAGACATACACTTATAATCATTCATATACTCATACGTACAGACATACTACATTCACTTATAAATACACTTATACATTGTTATACTCATACACACGCACATACATTCACTCATATATACACTCATACATTGATTTACTCATACATTGATATACTCATACACTCATACATTCAGTAATAGACTCACATACATACACTCATGTATACACTTATACATATAGTCATACATACAGTCATATTTAGTACACATGTACACTCATACATAGTATAGTCAGACATACGTACACTGAAACATACACTCGTACATACTCATTCATGCACTCATACTCACTCATACATACACTCATCCTCTGATATACTCAAACACTCATACATTCAATAATAGATACTCTTACACATTCATTCATACACTCATACATATCCTCATACACTTGTACATACACTCATGCACACATACACTTATTAATACGCTCGTACGCATATAGTACATACACGTACTATATATACAGTCACACTCATACACTGGTACAAATACTTATACATGCACCCATGCATACGTATAGTATATTCCCATACATATACCCATACACACACCATACATACACTAATACACACACTCATACATACACTCATACACATATACTCATACATACTCATTCAATCATACATACACTCATACCTTCATACACTAATTTATAAAGTCATACATACACGTACAATCATACATACACTCATATTTACACACAGGCACACTCATACGTACGTATATTTTCCATACACTAATATACACTCATATATGTATGTACACTCATACATGTACTCATTTAGGACTTCGGCATCATTTACAATATTGCTTGCATGGACAACTCAGAAGAGAGAAGATAAATTGATTGCTGGTGGGAATGATAAAATGGTTGGTTTACCTGGAACCAAGAGTTTAGGGACCCAGGAGTAGTAGGCGGCAAGCTTATACCAACGTTGGTCAGATGAGGACTACTGCGACAAAGTATTTTGGAACTATCAAGAGATTTGTACATATTTGTCCTAAGAAGGCTGGCATTGTTTATGATTTGTTTTGTATAAGAATATTTCATTAATTACAAAGAGTAAAGTACTTTAATGCATTCATCTTCTGAGGTCCTTTACTCTCACGAGGGTTGAGGGCAGGCTTGAGCCTATCCCAGCAGTCTTTCAGCGATAGTTGGGGTACACCCTAAATTAGTCGCCAACCAATCAAAGGGCACACGTCGACAAACAACCATTTACACTCAGAATCACACCTACGGACAATTTGGAGTGGTTAATTGGAAAGTGTGTGGGCAGTAACCATGCAAGTATGAAGTAAAACACAAATATAATTTTCTAGCGTCCATTGGTTGTTGGTGGACTCTGATGTCTCAAACAAGGAGATCCTCAACTTCATTAAAAAAAAAAAAAAACTACACAGAATTCCATAGTGAAAAAAAAAGACCACCTCCAATTGGTGAACCTGGTTGTGGCCATGGCCCCCCTTTGAGCTACAATGGTTAATGGAAGGGTAGAATTGCTGTCATGAGCAATAGTCAATCATACTAAGCACAGCAAATACATTTCTGTCATGATCAATTAAAACATTATGTCATTGTCTTTGTTTTTATTTCCTCTTGTTTCCTTAGTGTTTCTCATTACAATTACTTATAGGTGCAACTGATGACATGCAGTAAATAGCTGAATATTGGCAGTCTTCTGTTTTGTAAAGGCCATGTAATGCACACAAAAAAAGAGTTTTTTAATAATACATAAAAATTAGAATTGGTCCATATATGAGAAATATAGTTTAGCTGGGTCCCTACGTTAAGATTTTTTTCATTGAAGATTTTAGACTATCCAGAACTTGGACACCCCTGAAACCAATAGTTTTTTAAAATGTTTTTAGACTTTTTAAAAAAAATAACTAAAAGAAAAGTATCTGAAATAATTTCGAGCTCGCCTTATTTCCCCCGCAACGGGAAAGTTTTTTCCACGATTTCGATTTGCGCGGTGAGGCCTTTGAATGCGATCACGTGACCAGACGGCGGCTCCTGAGGCTCGACGTTCAAGTCGCACGTTCACCATATTGACACTAATTAGCACCCTCCTTAAAAACATGATCTGTTATTGCACTTTCTCGTTCTTAATGATTCTTTCGGAGTAGCATAGTCGACGCACAATGGCTTTTTCTTTGGTGAGTATTCGAACAAAACGAGAAATGACAATTCGACACGACTCCCGACTGTCTTCATTACGTTATTTCGGGAGCTTTGGTGTCACCAAAACCTTTGTCTTCTATCCGCCTGGTAAAAAGTGTGTCATTCTCGAAAATGTTTGAAGGCGCCTAGTTTGACTGCCTAGCCTAGCGTGTGCTGCTCTTCAAATGTGATATGAAAGAAGGTTTGATTTGTGTTCGGCACAGAGAAACGATCCCGCCAGCCCCGAGTCGGACTCTCCGGCCTTGTCGACGTGTAGCAACGCGGACATCTTCCGCAGGATGAACACCATGCTGGGCAACGCTCTGGATCTGACTGGCGTGTGCACCACTCCCAACAGCACCAAGGGCAAGGCCGACTTGCTGTGCGGTAAAGTCAGACACATACAGTGCGGCCATTTAGCTCTGGTGGTTGATAAACGCTTCCTTAATAAATCTTTTACACTTGTCAATTGGTCCCATTCGGGTGGGTTTCTTTAAATGTATATTTTTGCTAGCTGTGCTCAGTAAATACTGTCCCAGGCAGTTGAAAGTACATGGCAACACATTTGAGATTTTTGTCAACTGTTCAGGACGTTTTGAAAATGTAATTCTCATTTGTCACACTCTAGCTGAGATGGGTAGACTACCTAAAACTTGGTAAGAATACTGTGACTTTAGAATGACTCAAGCAAAGAATAAAACTCTGTGCTCAAAAGTACTTGAGCACAAATAAACAAATGTTTAGTGGATAAGTAACTAGATAGTAGCTTATAATATAATAAATATAAATCAAGTAACGGTGGAATTCGTTTTTTTTTTTTTTTTTTTTTTTTTTTTCATAGGAGGTTCATCGGGTGAGAACTGCATTCTATGTTCAGGTTAACAGAAAAAGTACCAATCAGACTACAGGCACACAGAGATAGTGGAATATTCTGTGACCTTCAAACTAATGTTGATGCTGTCTAACAGAATTAGTTATTTTATTCACCAAAATGACTAAAGTATCCTATATACATTTTTGTGATACATTATAGGCTTCTAGTAGCTGTTTATAAAACATTTCTGTGTTCAGGTTGTTGACAGAAAAAGCATCAGAGGCTACAGGCAGACAGTTAGTAATCTGTGACCTTCAAGCTACTGTCAATGCTGTCTAACAGAGGAAAGTTATTTTATTCCTCAAATTGAAGTCTCCTATACACAGTTTTGTGATGCAGTATAGGCTTCTAGTTGCTATTTATAATTTTTGCCTTGTGTCATACAATGTAGAAAGTAACACTTTGAGTTAAACATTGTATTCTTATGCCTCAGCTGAAGCAATAAAATAATATAGCTTTAAAATAAACAAATGGGTATACAAACTAACAAAAAAAATCCTTTGCATATCTTACGCAGGTATATAAATTTTAAATGTCACGGACAAAACACTTGGCAAGAAAAATTGAGGGGACCATTTATAGTAGTTGTACTTTTAATGTGCCGTCTGAGCTTTGAGGTATTTAAGATGACTCGTGGCTGTTGAGATTTTGAGGTCATTCAGCTTGGAAATTACTTAAAGGGCCAATCAACTTTGTTCTATGTTGTGTGTGTGTGGCCCCTTCATTGCATTTGTGGAATATGAAGTGGCAAAATACTGTTTTTTTTTTTTTTTTAAATCCATCTCACGGGAGGCCGTTTTGTCACTTGCTGTCAACTAAAGAGAATAGTTGCTCAGGTTTGCGGTCGAGGCTAACCTTTCAACCATTTTAAGCAAAGTCTCAAACGGTTGATTATAAAACAATTCAAGGTAAATAAGATGTTGTCTTCCCATTTTTTTGTGACAATTGAATTTGGTGTTCTGAGAGTTTTGGTAAAATACGTATGTACCTTGCAACAAATGCTGGGAAACGTTAACCTTTTGGTCATCATGACAATAGTGATCATGACTGAATAGCTGATTCATGCTGCATCACACTGGTTTACGGCATTGCAGCACTTTTTGGGGGTACCGATTGTAAGATTTGCCAAGTTTTACATCAGCACAATTTCTTGTTTGTCTGGAATGTCGTTTCAATGAACAATTTACTTTTGAGGTTAGGTAAAAACTTTGCGTTGTGTAACTTGTTCAAACTATTTATTAAACATCAATATACAAAAGTATAGCCACTCTCGAGCCAAAGCCCAGTTAGGCAGTTGCTGAATCAGGGCTGTAGCTGGTGTTTGGATTCTCTCCAGGGAGAGAAAAGGGAGGAGCTGGTGGACATTGCTCTGCTTTTTTTTTAAACATCTGATCTGTCAGCTGCTCCTTTCGAGCGAGGCACTGTCACCCGCTAATTTTTTTCTTTTTCTAATGTGAAAGCGAGACTGTACCAAATGGTTATCAACTTGAAACTTCTCTGCTTTTTTTGAGCATCCTTCAAGTCTAAATACTTTTAAGTCTGCTGAGTCATGATGCCTGCGTGCTCAAGCTCCCTCCCCCTCCCTTGCTGCCTTGGTCAGCTGGCTCAGAAAACAGGCTAGTAAGTGGTAGCTGCAGTGTCGGTGGTCCTCTGCCGCCTGATACCTCCTGTACCGCCAGAGAAGGGGGTACCCACTCGCCGGTACTGCCAGCAATTTTTTTTCCCCCCCTTAAGAAGCAGGGAGGTAGGGAAGGCTGATGTCATTAAGAGACCGTGAGTGCATGAGCAGTCATGTCACATGCTGCTAGGTGGGTCAGTCATGCAGATGGAGATGCATGGCACACGCACGGGGCGCAGAGGCAGCAGGTTAGCTCCCCCGTCATCCAGGGTAGGGCAGAAAACAGACGGTCTCTGCTGTGGCTGTGAGGGCATTTTTGTGGCTGTCTAACACTCTCCTTTTTATTCCTCTCACCTGGACCTTCACCTGTAAAGAGTCTGGCTTGGCTTCAGCGGGCACCAGGAGGATGCTCTTTGAAGGCGTGCCTGAGATGCAGTCGTCCCGGGTAACGCAGAGTGTGTCAGACTTGGGCTTGGGCCTTCAGTCTCTCCGTTTGTCTGGCTGGGACAGACCTTGGAGCAGTCAGGAGACTGAGTCACTCTCCTCTCCCTCCCAGGTTCACACCAGTTCACCTTCAAGTAAGTACAAGCTTTGTTTCCCAGCCATGATGGACTCTCAGACACTCAGTCAAATTGGTGTTTGCTGAAATGTGATAGGAAGAACAGTGTCGCTACAAACTGTCGCATCACGGGATGATTTGGCACTTCAGCTTTGCTTTGGCAGTCCACAAATAATTGACTCCTTATTCCCTAAAAAGCGTAGCAGTGTAAAGTTATAAAGACAATGGCTAGTGCATTTCAGTCCGTGCACAAGTGAATTTCATGCAGTAGTTTGAACCAGGGGAACATTAAATGTCTTCCAGTGACTTGCTGCTACAATTGACAGATTTGTTCCGACCCGCTTGTAGTGCTGAAATGGCATCACGGCTTGTTCCGGCATAACTACATTTAGAGGTTAACTGGGGCCACAACAAAGTGAGGCAGAGCTTTGAATGTCTATAGCTGAATATATACCCCTCCCCTTACTTTCACTATCCCATTGCGCTACATGGTGGTGGTATGTTTTATAAATACCTAAATTTGGATAAAGTACTTTAAACTTGAACTTTCATAGCAGTAATAGTATAATTTTCTTAGTAAAATTGGTTTATTTGGATGACAAGGCATTAGTAAGAGAGTGGAATGCCCCGTTTCTCCATGATGGAACCCTGTGAATCTATCAGAGTGGTAACGTTGACATCATTCATTTTTGCCGGAGTTTGTTTTAATTGATTTCTATTCACTTGATGTCTCATTTACTAAATATGATCGGTGAAATGATGCATCCTGTGCCCAAACGCCGCATAGATGACATTCCTGTGTCTGCTGAAAATGGTTCTGCTTCTGTCTACTTCTCCAGTGCTGGGCATCCTGAACAGTCCCTATAGCAGCATCCTTGGAAAGCCTCCAGCTTACCCGCCCTCTGAGTCTGTAAACATGACTGCTGACTTCCTGGAGAAGTTTCCTGGCATGGCTCGCATGGTGACCCGTTTGGACTCCAGCTGCTTTTTGGATTCGCGCTCTAGCAGCCCTGAAGATTCAGAGACGAGTGGCTTCAGCTCTGGTTCTGACCACCTCTGTGATGTGCTGGTATGTGGAAGCCACACTTTCTCAGTTCTTAAGTTAGTTCTGGTGCACACTGATCTTAAAAAGTGAACTCTTGTAGACCTCACGTTTTTAGCAGTTTTGGTTGTACTGTGGTGTGCCTCCCATAATCCTAACATAAACCCCCTCCACAAACCTTCTGTTCCACCACCTGTTTCAAAACAATCCTCTGAGGCAGAAATCACTAAAGGTCTAACAGAAAAATACCCTTCACTGCCAGATTTGTTATTACAATGTTTTAGAAGAGGAAAGGAGGTGGTAGTATGGCAAGATGGCATTGACTTCAAGATACTTGCATGGGTAATACTTCTTGCTATTCGAGCAACCCAACCAGGATATTTAATTAGGGAAGGGACGACACAAGATGTCTCGAGCAAGTCCTCAAGAACGAGATGAGATTTTCTTGAAATATCTAACATAAAATAACGTCTAATATAATTTTTTCAGGTTTTTGTTTTGCAGACCAAGAAAATGATCTAGCTCTAAAGTACATGTGTGATGGTCACAAGAGTTACAGGCTAATTTTTCAAATCTATCTATCTTACTGAATAATTTAACATTCTTTTTAAAGTGCTAATTTTCAAATGTTGCTTCAATAACTGTTGCAATTGACATTTTCTCTGTTAGTGAATAGAAGAGACATAGAAAAGACATTTTTTATATAGTTCCAAACATTAAACAAATTGTCAGCAAACAGTTTAACTTGTTCCCTGCAAATTTTGAGCGTTTGCCGCATCCACATAAGTGGACGTTCATCACTCAGTGACGTTAGCCTAACGTTACTCTTAACTTGATCGCCTACTAATAACTTCCACCTTTGACAACTTGCTGACTCAATTGAGTACCCAAATAGAAGACAAAAAACAGACAACACAGTGAAAAAGATTGGCAGCAACTGCCTGAAAGTTATTACTGTTTGACCAGAGTGAAAGAGAAGAGGCGGAGCTCAAGCAAAGCTTGCTAGGGAAAAACAAAAGCCGCGGTTGTTTTATGGGTGTTCTGCAACATTTCTGTCACTGCCATGTATAACTTTGGATCCAGCCTTCCTGTTCTGCGACCCCCATCCCCCAAAAAAATATCAACAGCCTGGTTTTTCTTTGGATAAACTTGTAGACAACTTTGGACATTTTAGACTGAGCTTGTTGCTGATTAGGCCCTTTTGGCTTCTTTTTAAAATTAGTAGGGTTAAACAGATTGAAATTAAATTAAGCAAAAGATAATTGCATTTGAAAGAGTGGTACATCTCTGATCTCTTTTCCTTCAGTCCTCTCTGATCTCTTTTCCTTCAGTCCTCTCTGCGGATTTCGCCTCCCCTGCCTTACGTATCAAACATTCAAAAGGATCTGCTGCGACTGGGCTCCCGTTTGGACCCCCAAGACACTAGCTCTCCTCTCACGCCGCCATCCAGCGCGAGCCCGGCCGCCTCTGCTCTATCTCGCCGCTGGCGCACTGGTTCTCCGTGGCCTGGTGTGGACATACTGGACCAGCCGGATGAAACATTTAGCATTGAGAGGGAGGCGCGCCTGCATAGACAGGCTGCAGGTAATTGCACGAAAAACAGGTTGTGTAAACTATGAATTGCATCAACTTAAAACATTTCTTTGCGCAAAGCTGTGAATGAAGCAACCTTCACCTGGAGCGGTCAGCTGCCTCCCAGAAACAACAAGGATCCTCTCTACTCCTGCAAGGTCTTTCTTGGTGGTGTACCGTGGGACATCACAGAAGGTAATTGTTCATTTGCATGAGTGTATACATTACTCTTAAAGTTAAAGTCTCAATGATCATCGTCACACACACATCTGGGTGTGGTGAAATTTGTCCTCTGCATTTAACCCATCCCCATGTGATTTTGATCCATCCCCTGGGGGAGAGGGGAGCAGTGAGCAGCAGCGGTGCCGCGCTCGGGAATCATTTGGTGATCTAACCCCCCAATTCCAACCCTTAATGCTGAGTGCCAAGCAGGGAGGCAATGGGTCCCATTTTTATAGTCTATGGTATGACCTGGCCGGGGTTTGAACCCACAACCTTCCAGTCTCAGGGCGGACACTCTACTACTAGGCCACTGAGCTGGCTTCCAAACAGGCATGAGCGGAGGGCAGAAGAAGTCTAAGATAACTGCAAATATCTGCCTCAGAACTAATCATTTAAAAAAATATTTGATGCCTGGAACCATGTTTGGCCAGTTTTGTTTACCACTGAACTGTTACAGACTCACTCAGTCAATGGGGACTTTCACTGTTGCCTTAAACCAGTGGTTCTTAACCTTGTTGGAGGTATCGAACCCTACCAATTTCATGTGCGCATTCACCGAACCCCTCTTTAGTGAAAAAATATATATATTTTTTTCAAATTCAAGACATCAAAGTCTAGTACTGGTGCACAAAATGAGCCGTGCATGAACATCACCTTGTTCTAAGAACAAAACAAAAACAGTGCATGAACTCAAAACAAATTACAGACCTGCAAATCAGTGTGACTTCTGCTGTTGCCTTTGCGAGGCCAGTTCAGATGTGCGTTATCACGAATTTATTAATCAGACATGTTCGGACTTCTGCAGTGGAGGCTCTGCCGAACCCCTGAGACCGACTCACTGAACCCCTAGGGTTCGATCGAACCCAGGTTAAGAACCACTGCCTTAAACTGCTTTAAGGACAAAGGTTTTCTGTAATTACTGCAGAGCTTGGAGATGGGAACATTACTCCATAGCTAAATTAGGATCAAGTTTAGAGGCGCTACAGAGGACTACAGGTGCTCCAAAGACCGGAAGGATGGGGCTCTATGTGGAGGCTCATTGGAAGCTGTGTGACGGGTGTAGGAACACTTGGCACTAAAATTAAATGTATGCAGGAAGTCTGCGAGTAAACTAAATCTGATGACCGTTACGCAAATGATGAGCCAAAGCACAGGAGGAAAAGATTGTAATAGTAAGATATGTGAACTTGGAGAGTTACAGATGTTGACAGCGTGCTTCCCACAATGCACTAGGCCAAATGTTAGTTGCTTTGGCTGTATAGAAAATATATTGTTCCTTTGGAGTATATACAAAAGCCACACTTTGAGAAGGGTAGACAATCAGAGTGGGACAAAAGTGATGAGCACATAACCGACTACCAAAACAAGAACCAACACGTTGAAAATGGATAACGGGCATAAAAATAGGAACAAGACGTCCAACTGGGATTCTCAAAGTGGAAGTTACTGCCTGTGAAGCGATCACTTGGTATCAGGTGAGTCAATTGCTCTCAGTTTAATCATGGAGATGTAACCTCATTGTGTAGTTCACTATTAAATGTTGTAAGATGTGATCTCGGTGTTTCCCGCGGCTGGGGAGGGTGCGAGCACGTCACTGCTTGCCCTTCCGGCTTGTTTTTTTAATTGTTACTATTGTTAAAGGGGACCGTCTAATCTCCATAGATTTGCCGCTGGTCTGCTCTCCGCCTGACATTTGTCACAAGTGTACCCCACCCCCCTCCCCATGTTTCAGCTGGACTCATCAACACGTTCAGTGGCTACGGTCCTCTGACTGTGGAGTGGCCTGGTAAGGACGGAAAGCACCCTCGCTGTCCTCCCAAAGGTAATGTGGCAAAAGGTAATCACAAGTCGGTAGGCCTGTTTTTTTTTGTTTTTTTAATCAAACTGGTTTTAGGGTGGCACTATGGTGGGCACATTGGCATGGCATAAAGTTGCTGAGTAAGTGGAGCAGCCCTAGCACAACATTCTTTCTCCTGACAAGCCTATTTAGGACTTAATCAGCAAAAGGTACTGGCATTCTGTACTTGAGTAGAAATAAAACTATTTGTAAAAAAAAAAAAAAGAAAGTACAAATACCAATGATGTTATTCCAGTCAAATACCAGTGCATTTTAAATGCTAGGAGGTACCCGAAGTGCTCAATGCAAATTATATTTTGGCATTTGCTGAGTAGTGAGAGCACAGTCCAGTATACATTTTTGTAGAGCGTCTTGTCCCAGAGTTGAAAAGGTAAGCTGCAATATACTTTGTTTCCATGTTGATCCTTCTCTGTGAAGACGAGACACGCCAGCACGCCATAACAGTTCTTCTGGCCAGCAAAGGCAATGCATGGCCATAGAGATGAAGTCTTAGCTTTGGTCTTTTCTCAATCAATTTTAATATGGTTTCCTTTTGTTGAAGCCAAAAGCGCATGCTATAAATAACTTATAACAAAGGCAAACTATGTATAAAGTGACTCAACAGCGTTGTATGCATCACAGGATACGAGCATCCATGGTCTGATCCCCCCACCCTCATCCACACAAATTACTGTACTGGCCACTTAAATGGCCTAGCTTGCATTGCCCTAGGCACACCTACTGTTGGGCTGTGCTTCATGCTTCTATGTTTTAGCAAATTGAATGTTATGTGCATCTTGACATGGAGCCAATGACAAGCTGGCTGTGATGTAGACTAATCTAAATTGGTCATTGTCATGCATTAGACTCTGAAGTAATGACCCTATTTTGAAAATGTAAAATTGATACTGGTGTTGAAATGTAAAAAGTAAAGGTTAAAAAATATACTTAGTGAAGTGTTGGAAACTACTCAAGTATAGTAATGAAGTATCCGTCACTTGCGTTATACAGTACACCGGTGATCTAGCAAATAGAACAAGGTTCATGGTGTCCCTCTCCCACTTTGCACAACAAACCTGTATCTTTCACTTAACGTTAGATAATTTTAAAAAAAATCCACAAAAGTAAATTGTTAGTTTGTTTGATTCTGTTGCCCTGCTGATGTGTAGCTTCCACATTCTAAGTGATTTCAGACTAAAGGTTTGCTGTCCTTGTAGGCTATGTGTACCTGGTTTTTGAGAACGAGAAATCTGTGCGGGCTTTGCTCCATGCCTGCTCACAGGACCCGTTTCACCCAGAGGATAACAGGGAGTACTACTTCAAAATGTCCAGTCGACGAATGCGTTGCAAGGATGTGAGTAGAAACTTGACGTTGACAAAATTACTAATTGTCATACTGTATGCATTTTTTCAAATCTCCCATAGCTTGGATGAACATGAATGAATGAAGATCCAGTTACTAGTTTGCATCCTAAAATGTACAAAGTAAAAGGAAATGTTTGTGTTGAATCAAAAAACAGTTGCAAAATTAATTCTTACTTAAAGGACTATAGAAATGAGCTGTTTGCTGCTGAGGCTGAAATTCCATTAAGTTGATATGGATTAGTTGTCCATTTATTATTGCAGTACTAGATAATACAAAACGGCTGCATTGAAACACTGAAAGCAATTTAGTCAGAATACGATAACGGAACTTGAAATACAATGTCAGTTTAATGCGGAGCAACGAACATTAACAAATGTGACCGTGTTTGAAATACTTGAAAATGTTTTCATTTGATTGCCCAGTGTCCCTAATTATGTGGCGAGTGAGTGCTGTACTGCAAACAGCTGGGGAATTGAGTGTGGGTTCCTTTTAAAAATTCAAGTGTTCTGTTCCTCCAGGTGCAGGTTATTCCCTGGGTCATTTCTGACAGCAACTACGTGCGCTCCCCTGCTCAGCGTTTGGACCCCAGCAAGACGGTGTTTGTGGGCGCACTGCATGGCATGCTGAATGCAGAAGCGCTGGCTAGCATCATGAACGATCTGTTTGGGGGAGTCATGTATGCAGGCATTGACACAGATAAACACAAATATCCGATAGGTAAGATCCTATGGGCTGGCTTGGCGCTTGTATCGCACCAAGCTTGTATTGCCAACTTGAGTCTCAAATGGGAGGAAGTGTGATTTGGAATCCTACGGCGAGTTTTCAGACACAGTGGCACTAATGAATATTCTCCATAAATGCTCCAATGAGGTCTAATCAACATCACAGATTGACATAATCTATTTTAATTTTAAAAGGCAAAAAGCAGTTCGAGTCGCTACAGTTGGCAAAAAAGTAAAGTGCAACTCAAATGCTCAGCAGCTAATATTGAGGCCTTGTGCCCTTCTGGAGCCTCCTGTTGTGTGATGTCCACATGCTGCTCCTGCTGCCACTGTTGTGTTCTCTCATTCACAGTATACATTTTCACAACTCTGATTTGCTACTATGTGGCAATTGGCTAATTAATGGTTGTCTTGTCTGCAGGGTCTGGACGTGTAACGTTTAACAATCAGCGAAGTTACCTGAAGGCTGTCTGCGCAGCATTCGTGGAAATCAAAAGCTCCAAGTTTACCAAAAAGGTGCCACAAAAACAGTCTGGGTGCAAGTCAAATCCAAACTTTTGTCTATCTTTCTCTTCAGGTCCAGATTGACCCTTACCTGGAAGACTCAATGTGTCAGGTTTGCCTCCGCCAAGCCGGGCCATTCTTCTGCAGAGACCAGGTTAGCATTCCGGCAAAATAAAAAACATTTGTTTGGTGGTCTTTGAACCCATATTGAAATGTGGGAAAATGTCTTGTGTGCAGGGGTGCTTCAAGTACTACTGCCGCACTTGCTGGCATTGGCAGCATTCTATGGACATCCTGAGCAACCACCGGCCTCTTATGCGCAACCAGAAGAATAAGGACTCCAGCTAGGAGGGCCAGGAGTCAGTCCCCCTAGGGGCCAGGCCGTAGAGCACAAGCCGTCTGGACGGCTGTCGGCGTGTCGCGCGGGGAACTCCACCAGGCACGTGGGTTATCACTGTTGGAATGTTCACTTTTTGCACTTGCTCTATTTTTGCTGTTCACAGTTGGCACTATGCACCGTGACCTTGTTGGGAGAGACAAGGGACCGTTCACTTTCGAGCATTTTCCTCAAACGCCAGAGTTCGTTGAAGGGTAGGAAGTGGAGGAAAATGCCCCCCCCCCCCAACCCCCTCTTCTTTTTTTCTTTTTTTTTTTTGTAGTTTACATGTTGCATAGTGAAGAGCAGTCACGCAAGTCTCATTGCCGTTCATTGGCAAACGCCATACAGTGCCTTTAAAGTTTTAGTTTCCCCCTCCCCTTCCCCCAGTTGGTGTTTTTTCCAGTGCGAGCCAACTGGTGTTTCTTACTTTGGGAGTTGAATGTTGGGCTTCATTTAACCAGTCGCATTTCAGACTTTTACGCAGTTTTTTACTAATTTGTACACACAGCGGTTTTAAGTCATGACATGAGAAATTTGAACAGAATTCTACCCGGTGGCTGTTTCGGAGAAAACCTTTTATTTCCCCCCAAATCCCAGTCCATTTTTGTTTTTCTGACCGCATTTTATTTGCCCTGCCAGATTTCAACATGAAGGGCACAGTTTGGAAGTCCCACCTAACTTGCTTTGTTGCAGTTATGTCAAATGTGGGTTCCAGTAGTGTTGGATACTGCTACAACTGGTTATCCTTTGTTTCAATCGAATAGACCTTGTGTGAATGTTTTTTGTTTCAACTTTTTTTAATTTGCACTTGTGGAGCGGTGGCAGTGGTTTTAATCACATTATTACATTAGAAGGAGGATGTGGCTGTGATGGAGCTGCTGGCCTCCTGTTGAATGTAAGAACTTCCACTTTGTTGATCGAATTGTCCACCCAGACCTTGAGTAGACTCCAAACGCACACTTTGTAAGCCTCGTCTGCCTTCCTCTTGCGGATGGATGTGATTGCATAAGCAGTGTGCCAAAGTCTGTCATTACTCTTGCTCTTAAGTTCTCTTCACCCAGCTGCTTTTTACAGTTTGCAAAGTCTACCTCATTGTGGTCTGCCAAGTTTGCTGCTTACAGTTGTGGAGTATGTTCAGATTGGGCACAATAAAGGTGTTTAAGCATTAAACTGCACTGTCTGGACTATTAATGGAAGGCCATGCAAATGAGCAGACGCTCTGCTTGACTGCCCACTTGCCGGCTTCAAAACAAAATTAAGTGGTTATTTCCAAGTCTGCCTATTTTAAATTAAGGCTTGGGATGAGTTCAGTTCATCAGCATCATCACCACCAACATTTAACTGTCCTCACTGAATGAGTTGTGGATATTACTGTAGAAATAGGAATATATGACTGATCTGTTGGGTTGCTTTGGAAAAAAAACAAGATGGTGAAAAATTTACTACTTTAATGAGCGACTAAAACTTAAAATCAGAATGAATGCTAGCCCTATTACACTTTTTCCATCTGAATCAATCATCTGCTGATATTGTTTCTAATCCATTCTGCAATGCAATTCAGAGACCACATTTTACTTGTCTAATTTTTATTTGAATATAGGTATCCATGATCCATTTCATGTAGTTGCAAGTCAATGGTTTAAAGCTAGTAATTTTTTTCTTAAATTTAACCCAATACAATCAGTTAAAAACCATCATGGACCTCAATTTCAGATTACGTCATTGCTCCAGTGCATGTACTAGTGCCTGTACAAGTGTATGGATAGACTTGAGTGTATGTGTAGGAGTATATCGGTGTATGAGTGTGTAGTATGTCTGAGTAGTATGTATGTACGAGTTTAAGTATGATTGTGTACATATGAATGTAATACAAAGCACAGCCTTGAAATAAACTCTGAATCAGTTGGAAGCTGTCTGATTTCCTTGGAAAACTCTGCACTCAATATTACTTTTTGTGACAGACATTTTAGTTGATACGGGTAGACGCCACCATAACTAGCAGAAGGTGCATTATCTGTTTTCATCTGGTTTAGCGCTGCTGCTTCTGTAAAGGTGCACTGGTTGACCCTGACATAAATAGTGCACTCCAATCGGATGTTGTAGGAATAGCATTTTATTAACGAAAAAAAATCTAATGCTTTTTTTGCATTCATTCTGCAGACTGAATTGGGCCCCCTGCTGGCCAGCTATTGCCCATGGGCCTTATGTTTGACACGACTGTCGTAGATGCTCACTATAGAGAAAAAGCCTAACATGGCTTAATGTTAGAAAACTACAACCAATCGTAATGATAATTCTCATGCACATCTCTCCATGCCCACCTCAATCTTCGAAAAATCAAAATAAAATATCTTAATATACTAAATGCTTTTATGAAATCATCTGGCTAGATACATTTTAATACTATATATACATTTAAAAACTATACATCTACTGACAGATGATTGCAGTTTACTATCATTAAGCTACATTAAACTCCGTATTACTGTATATGTCTATGGAGACTGTCGGCAATCTATTTTTATAATTTATACGGATTCAGATGAATATATTTTGTGCATCCACTTGATGAAAGAAAACAAAGTCAATATTTTTTTTTCCAGAGTACTTTAATGGTAACCTGTATGACTTTATTACAAACAAAACGACATCAGCCAAAAAGCAACATTCAAGAACAGAACCCCAATTGGCTGGAGGACCATAACAGAATGTTTACATGGTAGAAAAAAAGAAGCCAATTTTTCAAGTACAGCTGAACTTGAACGTGTCATATTTTTGCGGTAATCAGTCTCAACAGTATCACAATCTGTTGAAATTCACTTTAAATGATGGGTCATCATCCTCTTTGAAACTGAGAGCTACTTCTTGGGGTTTCAATCTTTGGGCGGTAGGGTTGCTCGCCAGCCAATCACAGCGCACACGGAGACAAACCATTCACACTCACGCACCTACGAGCATATCGGCGTCCCATGCATGTCTTTGGTAAGTGAGAGGAAACCCACACAGGCACAGGGAGAACATGCAGACGCCACACTTACCGAAGCCAGAATGGAACCCTGCACCTCTGATCTGAGGCTACGTGCTATCCATTGCCGCACTGCCTGCCCAAATTTAGTTTGTTTCTTATAACCAGCTCAAGTGGCCTTGTGGTATGAGTGTCCTCCCTGAGACTGGGAGGTTGTGGTTTCGATCCCCGGCTGAGTCATACTATAAGATGGAACCTGATACCTCCCTGGTTGACACTCAGCATTAAGGGTTGGATTGGGGATTATGTGAAACTTTTTAATGTGAAATGTGAAAATGCATCATTCACAGATTTTGAATATAGGCAAGTTCTGGACAAAACAAAAATCTATATAAACTAGGGCAGGGGTGTCAAACTCCAGTCCTCGGGGGCCGCATTCCAACATGTTCCAACATTATTCCCTCGTTAAGTGCACCTGTGTGAAAAAGTAGGCTCCTGCCGAACGTGAAAATGAACTGAACTTTTCACGCAGGTGTGTTTAACGAGGGTAACTTGGAAAACATATTGGAACGCGGCCCCTTGAGGACTGGAGGTCGACACCCCTGGTGTAAGTGAAGTGCTACACCCGCCCTCACCCCCACGTTCTGATTGGCTGTTTGATCTGTGACGTCACTCGGACACTCCATTAGGTACACTGCCATTTTCAAGTGTATCTAATAACAGGCCACTTCATTAGGGAAATATCGAGGTCAAAGGTCACAGGTGTCAAGCTCTCGTCCTCGGGGCCGCATTCCAACGTTTTCCAAGATTCCCTCGTTAAGTGCACCTGTGTGAAAAGTTAGGCTCCTGCCGAACGTGAGATTGAACTGAACTTTTCACGCAGGTGTGTTTAACGAGGGTAACTTGGAAAACATATTGGAACGCGGCCCCTCGAGGACTGGAGGTCGACAGCCCTGGTTTAAGTGAAAAGTGCCACACCCGCCCTCACCCCCACTTTCTGATTGGCTGTTTGATCTGTGACATCACTTGGACACTCAATTAGGTACACCGCCATTTTCAAGTTTACCTTATAACAGGCCACTTTATTAGGGAAATATCATGATCAACGGTCACTGGTGTCAAGCTCTAGTCCTCGGGGCCGCATTCCAACGTTTTCCAAGATTCCCTCGTTAAGTCCACCTGCGTGAAAAGTTTTAGCTCCTGCAGAACGTGAAAATGACCAAAATCTTTTCACGCAGGTGTGTTTAACGAGAGTAACTCGGAAAACATATTGGAACGCGGCCCCTCGAGGACTGGAGGTCGACACCCCTGGTTTAAGTGAAAAGTGCCACACCCGCCCTCACCCCCACTTTCTGATTGGCTGGTTGATCTGTGACGTCACACGGACACTCCTTTAGGTACGACACCATTTTCAGGTGTACCTAATAACAGGCCACTTCATTAGGGAAAAATCGCGGCCAAAGCTGAACTGAAAGTGAAAAGTGCCACACCCTCCCTCACCCCCACCTCCTGATTGGCTGGTTGATCTGTGACGTCACACAGCCACTCCATTAGGTACGCCACCATTTTCAGGTGTACCTAATAACGTTATGCTTTTGTTTTTTGTACGTGTCAAGAATGTGTATTTGACTACTTGCTCTTTATTTTGGGGGACATCAACACATTACACAACGTATAACACATACATATTGTCATATAAAGCAGTTAACCAAATGTCAGATTTGTTTTCATGCCCAAAAAAATAAAAAGGAATAAAACACCAGACATGTTTTAACAGGTTTTAATGTTTATTAAAAATAATACAAGTAAATTTCAACCCAGCAATCTAATGTGAAATTGCAGTGGATATATTGGAAAAATATATCCAATATATATTGCGTGCGCGTGTACGTGTGTGCATGAGGAGGATGTAGGCAAGTGCTTGCCAGCGAGTGGAGACAATGCCGAAACGAAAATGCACCTTTACGGAGGTATTAAAAAAAAAAAAAATTGCGTCCTTTCGCCAGGGTTATGATGCATGTGAAGCCGAGTGCCTAACCTAAGTGTCCGTCGCAAATAAAGGTTCTGGATTATTCACCAATAAATGCAATTGATGTCAAATTTGCTGGATAAAATGACTACAGTAGATGTAACAAATGCTGCTCACTTGAGAATGAGTCTACTAGAAGTTGTGGTGACATTTTGATTTCACCTCTGCTGAAGAAATTGGTGGTAGGCTTGCGGAGTGTGGTTTTTGTGTGCTTCAAAAAGAACACCCTTCGAAGTCATTGCATTCTATTAGTTGTCCACTAGATAGCAGTGAGAAATCGAAGATTTCTACGCACCGCCTCTGTTAATGAAATTGCCAATCAAAAGTACATTTGAGTCATCCTTGATATTTACATTTGATTGATGTTCTTATTTTGCTTAAGTTGGCAAACTATGCAAAAAGAAAGAACTTGAGATTTGGCAAAGACTTCCATGGCACTGTGCACATAGTTAAGAGACAAAAATGTTGCATGTTTAGAATTTCATATACTTACAATGAAGGCTGTTATTATTCTATCCATTTTCTTCCACTTCAGATCACGGGGTCAGCAACCTAAGTAAAGACGCCTGAGTGCCCTTCCTTTGCATGCAGTTCGTTTCAGCAGGTGTTAGTCAATGTCCTCCCAGAATGTAGTACCGCAGTCAAACAGGAGATGGCAACAGTGATCTTCACTAAAACATTGGAGCTGCCTCATTCGCATTCATGGTTGCTTTTATTGCTGAACTAACATCCTTATTTACTCGGCCAATAAGTCCGCGTTGAAATGTATTCCCAAGTTAGTGTAAAAGCTTTTTAATGTACTTTTTTTAGTGCTCAAATTTTGAAATAAGTGCATTTTCTACATACATTTGAGCATATACTATTAGTGCAAAATAGGAAAAAAAGGCTCCTCTAATGCAATCAGATGTTTGTTTACACACCACATACATTAAGACATTCCTTTAATCTGATGTTTTTGCTCTCATAAGATTAAACCTGCTGAAGTCAGGCTGGAGAGGGAAAAGAAAAGAGCAAGAAAATAGTCCGCTTTCCAGTCACACATCTTGGCAGTACGTATTGATTTCATGTCAATCCAGATCAGTGTGAAAGTCAAGTTAAATGAACCACATCACTTTATATTTCCACAAAGGACAGAAGGGCATTTCCTGGGCAAATATGCTGTCCATAGGAATTGCCTGCAGTTTTGTTTTCAACCCTTCTCAATTAAACTAGATCTCACAGCAAGGTCTTCGGTTTGATCGAGGTCCTGTGTGTGTTCTGTTGCAATAAGCTTACTTTCCTACCAACATGCTGACTTTGGCTCACCAAAGAACGGACCACCAATGTGCAATGGTCTTGTCTATCACACCTTTGATTTCCTGGTGATCAGTCCAGTTTGAATGATCTCAAATCAAATAGGACAGCCTGATCTGGATGATGGTCAGACACTGATGGCAAGTATATGTGCACTCGTCTATAACTTTGAACAGTATCGAGCAAATGTTTATAGTTGGGCAGTATAATTAGGCAGCCGCCATACTGAGAACAGTCCCTGGAGCCATTATGGTTGGTTGAGCAGAATGTCTTACCCAGCTTAGGAGGTCAACCCCACACAAGAGGCAGAAAGACACTAATGCATTGGTGCATTAACAAATGAATAGCCGGATTCATTATTGATACAAACATCTGCTGACCATACAGTGTAGTAAACTGTATGCATTTGCAATCTTCTAAGTGGCTTGTCAGAAAGAAGGGATCACTAAAGAAATGCATTAACTTCTTTTATTCATAAGATGGGTATTTTTGTTTACATCTTATGCACAGCAGATACAGAGACAAACATGTTTCTAAACCACAAACTAAATTCAAATCCTCTTCCAATCCTGCGTCGCTTTTTCAAAACAGCCCCCCTCTAAAGTTTGTAGTCCAGTTTCACATTCTGAAAGATCATTTCACAGCAATCTCATTTTAGCAGAACGGCACATGCCATGTTCAGAATACTTGCATTTATTTTTGGACAAATACCCCCACTTCCCATTAAACAAATTGCACTTTTCTTCCTCTAAAACTATTCCAACAGGATTACAGGAACAAAAATTACCACCAAAAACAAAAGACAACTAAACATTCAACGTATACATGTTCATTTAGTTGCACAAAAACGCATATACACACACATTACACAAAAAGTACAAAAATACTTGTACTTTATTCTGGTCAAATAATGACAATGATATGATCACGGGAATAGGATTGTCAGAACGAGAAGATTCCTTCACAAGGTCCATGCGAGACAAGCCACTGAACAAAAAGCCAAGCTTTGACAGAGCTAAGGCCAAGGAGCTACAGGAACAAAAGGTTTTGCTGCTCAGACCAAAGGAAAGAGGCAACACTAAGAAAATTAGGATACACAGAACTGTTCTAAATTCATGCCAAAAAGACTTGTACATGCAACGTCTTCACACTTCTGAAGGTAGTTGGAAGCCACATTGGGACTCCTACAACTATGGTGTTTTTTTTTCCCCCCTCAGCAACGATGAGCCATGGAGCTTTGACTAGCTTGCAAAAGGTTCTATCAAGTGCTAAGATGTACCGCAAAAAAGGGGGCACAAGAGATTGTCAACAGCAAGATGTTTTTTTTCTACTCTGACTCCCCCCTCAAAAAGACAATTGGCAAGGATATAAATACTGATTCTAATGCACATTTGTCCATTAAATAAACCTGATTAAATTAATGAGCTTGGCAAACCTCACTTCAACTGGACAAAAGTGTGGTTTCCGGGTGCCTGCAGAAAACAAAAACATGTTGGCCCAAAGTAACACTTTGCATGTTCACTACACACACGAGTCTACAGTTAAGTACTGACAAATTTGCCCTGGGTAGTCTTTGACATAATTTGTTTTGTAATAAAAAAAATTTAAATGTGCAAAAAATCTAGAGACATGAATTATTATTTATATATATATATATATATATATATATATATATATATATATATATATATATATATATATATATATATATATATATATATATATATATATATATATATATCGAAAACTAAAGACCCAAACTGGTTTGTATTTCTATTAGACTTTCTATTCCTTTAACACCAGCCTGTTTTAGCTCTTGTTCTAATTTGAATTGACATTTTGCGATCAATTTCTTTGTTACTGTCGACAAGCTTGTATGAGATTATTAGTCACAGAAAGGCGGACCGTGAAATCTGAACAGGGTTTAACTAAAGGTCACTCACCAATATCTAACAAAACTGGCGGGACTTCCATCCAGGCTGAGAAGTGTCTGAGGGAGTTGGGTACCAGCGCATCTAAAGAAACAGTCATGACGAAAATGAGGTGATTCAAAACTTGGATTTAAGGGTTCATTTTTCTTTTCAAGTCAAGTAATTAGCTTATCAGAAATGTCTTGTTTGGCCACAACATAAGCAAAATTCTGAAATCTCAGATTGCAGTTAGACGGCACCCCTCCCCTCTTAACTTTTTCGAATGCACATATTTTGGCTACATTAAGTCAGGAGTATTTGACCAAGTGAATAGCAAGCATTCCTCAGCCTCAAGTGGCCAGCACAAGGGCCCAAGTCATTGTGCTTTGTGATGTAGCATTCCCTTCCTTGTGCTCCAACAATTAAATGGAATTGGCAAACAATTGATTTGAAATGACTCAGATGATACATGATTGTTTTAAGCCTTAGACACTGCCAGCAAAGCAGGGAGCTTAAAACTTTTAGGAAAATGTTAGACTACTAAAAAGCACCTATGACTGACAGAGGTGAAACAAGCTCAGTACTAGTTCAACACTACAGTATAGCAGATCCCTTTGATTTAACAGAGCAATGTCAGAAAGCTCATCATTGATACTGGGAAATACGTAACGAAAGTGAGCATTTTAAATCAGGAAGTGTGCAAGATAGAAGAGAGACACACACCGGTTGGTCCCTCACCTGGGCGTGGAGGGCTGCGGCAGCGGCGGCCGCCGCGGGATAAGTGAAGGCCGCATGAGGGAGGCCAGGGGTCAGTTCTGCTGTGTACAATGGGTAAGGGGTCCACGCGTCCGGTGAGGCTGGGATCAGTGCTGCCCCTGTCAGGTCATCTGAGGGTGTAAACAGCACACGTTGAAATGTCAATGCAGCAAGCCTGGAAAATTGACGTTTTTACAACCACTCTAAGCGGCCAGTCATCTTACTCGAGTGAAATACCCCGTTTCACCAAATACAAAAGAAACATGTTTGTCCACTACCATGTCTAAAACCATTTAGATGACTGTTGGTTGAGAAAGTTAATTCATTGGAAAAGCAAAGCGGCTAAAGAATTGAGATGCATGCATGTGCAGGGTGTGTTAGATTTGTTAAACACTTTTTAACATCAGTACTGCCATGACGGCACTGGCCAAGTGAGAGGGAACGGGAGCCTAGAGGGTGCAGCCGTACGTACAACTTACATGGGTCCCGTGCAATGAAGTGTGCTCCTAGAGCAGGGTGGATATTTGTGGGGTTCGGTGTGGCCATCAGCTTACTCTTTGCCATCTTCGTGTTGGCTTTAGCAAACTCTAAGCGCAGGGTCTGAGGGCTTTCGGGGTCAAAACGGATACCCTGAAGGAGAAACGGAGGGGGACATTGGATCGTAAGGGAGGTGGGCTGAGATTGCGGGGCTTTAGTTGACTCTCGCGCCATCTCCTTTCCTACAACCATGTTTCAATACTTCGGATGTATCCTTCTGATATCCCGTGAGCCCGGCCGGCACTGTTCTGCTCTCACATGGAGAATGCAGCCAATATTCTTCCTGACTGCACTGCACCCAGTTAAGCAGAACAGTTGAGGACGTCAGGACATGCTGAAGGATACAACCTGAAAGTATTTGCAAACGCTTTCATCTCTCTTTCCTCAGAATGAAACCATGAGCTCACATGACTGGACAAAATCCAGCCACAGGAAGTCAGGAGGAGAAGGAGAGATGAGGAAAGGGCCGACGACAAGACCAAGTGGCATCGTAGGGGTGGTTTTACCTTGCTTGTGTTTTTGTGCCCTAAGCGCTGTGCCCACATGCAAGTGAGAAGTCTTTTGAGTGTGTTTGTGTGCGCGCCATCTGCTGTGTCTAGGAGGTGATGCTCATAAGGAAGGCTAGGCTATGAGTGTGTATGTGTGTTAGACACTGCCATTGTGGCCTATGAGTGACAAAAATAAGGTTATTCTACTGAAGATGTGTTCAAATAACACTGAAACGTGGCTAAAGAACACGTATAGTAAAGCAGTGATATGCAAAATTAGGAAAAGCTACACCAGACTAAAAATGGATGTGTATCAAGGTCAAAGTAAACTACCGTAATGCTACAGGATTCTCCCATCTTTCCAAAAAAGTCCCTGCCATTGAATTATGAAAAGACAGAAAGAGTTGACTTGTTGGAAAACGGATGGGAAAGCTCTTCAAAACACTCCCGTCTCTTCTTACATTTGTTAGAACAACAAAAATCAATCATTTAAAAGAGACAGTAATAAATCAGAATACTTGCATTTAGAGCATTTTTTGCAGCTTCGGCTCCAGATCGACTGTCAAATGTTACAAACCCGACAGGCTGGAAGACAAAAAAATACTGAGGGCGTCAAGCACATTTATTTGACAGAACAAAATCAAATAGGAAAGGGAATTGACACAGACCAGACAAATAATGACTAATCCTCCACTAACATTACCAAAAGAGTCGGAGTGCTTTTTTTTTTAGCATCATCAGATGGAGACTCACCTGTTTTGATGTTAACTTAATCAGTGACCCTTCATAACCCTGCAGAGAAGAAAGACAGCCAATTATCCATCGTGGAGTCACATGCAAGGAATTCAGGCATGAAGAAAGAGAGACCTGCTTCTGTCAGCCATCAGCAGGAGATCAGTTTGCAGCCAGCATGGCTCCTGTTGCATTTCTTATGCAAACATTACGACTACTTATTTGAAAAATGTAAGCCCTGACTGGCGTTCCTATTGGGGGAAAAATTTAATTTGTTGCAGAAAATTCTTGACAGAGCATAGTTGTACCGGATATTTTTGGAAAGCAAAAAGTTGCCTGAAACCTCATAAGAAAAGCATACAAGGAGCCTGCAGCCAGTCGGGAGGCACGCGGCAATAATGTCAGAGGAGCTACCGTAACAAAACTTTAGCCATTTCGCAATTTGTTGGAGGAAAATATTTCCCTTTCCAGTGAGCAAGCTGGGTCACACACAGGGTTGGTCGGTCGGTCAGTGACGAGGATTACTCATTTACACATTCCGCAGGATCATCCATGTGCGAGGGATACCACTTCCAATTTGGTTAGTTAGGACACAAGTGGGAGGGCTGTTTTGGAACCGGATGAACACAGCCGTGGATGAACAATGATGCGGCCTCATTTCCATATATGCAAATATTTGGACTCATTACTAGGGAGATTGTTGGATTCCAGCTTGAACAAATCGTGTTAGAGTGCACATCTAGATCAGTGTTTCCCAACCATTGGACCAAGGCATTCATTTTACATTAAAAAACGCAAACAATACGACAAAAATAATAGGGCAATCGCTACTGAATATTTTCCATTTATACTGTCCTTTATTTGGTATTGCTTAGCGATAAAAATGATGAACAATTAAACAATAGCACACAAAAAGGATTAACATTGTACTCTCCAAACCTTTCTCAATTGATTCAATCACTAGTGCAGTTTTTGTTTTCCGGAGTAAAAGCAGACGTTTGCATCTTGTTTTGACTAAACTCAAGATAATCTGTTCTCATGAAAGAATGCAAAAATTAATGAATTGCTGTTGAGGCTGATAGAATATTTGGCCCACTCCAAGGTAAAAAGTAAATCTATACAATTACTTTATTGTCAATAATCGATTCAATTAAACAGATTGCTGAAATATTTGCAGCAACTTATTGTGTTGAATGAATTAACAAAGATAGCGTCACTCCTGATCTCACCATGTAGGTCAGGAATCATTGATCTAGAACGATGAAAGTAAAAGATGTAACTAACTATTGGTTAAGGCAAATCACCTTCATTTTCTTTATTCAGCTGAATCTTATTTCACAGGTTTACAACAAACATTCAACATACCTTGAATGGCCTGAAGAGAAGGTACAGTTCTCGTGGTTTGATATCAACTGGTAGGCCGCTGACAAACAGTGTCCGTACCTGAAATTTGGAGTCATCGTTAAAAAGCAAGATGAGACTTCAGCCGACAATTTTTCACAAGAATAGCTTCAGACAATTGGAACTTTATATTTCCTCTTAAGAACGATTGTCACTTAATGAGCCAAAATCAAATCTGTTAACCTCTCATAGTAGCATGTCAATACATCTATATCTGCTAAACACGGCAACTGTACAAACGAACCGCTCCAGTTTCAAAGAGGCCCTTATAGAAAAGTGTTTATTACAGCATGTTTAGACAAATCCCTTGACAATATTGCAAGTTACTTTTGGATTACCATTCCTCTAACCGGACAATCAGAAACTAAAATACAAAGTGCTGTTCACTTCAACAAGCAGGTCACCCATGAATCAACCCTTAGTGAAAGAACACTCATTGTGATGTCCCTAAATGAGCAAAAACCAAACAAGGCTCCCATCCTGCTAGGCGTGCACAGCTCATTGAAGGCCGATGCCAAGTGAAGCCCAGAGTGGCTGTGGAAACAAACAGTGCGTGGGGCCCATTAGTTCTCAGCTGGTGGGGAGGTTTCTGCTACAATGGGGCCGCCAGAGGAACAGCGCTGGACAACAGTTCTCAGCGTGACACCATTTCCTTCCTCTGACCCCTACCCTGCCACCGCTCGGCCATTTTTCAGGTGCCGCAGCACCAATTTCCTTCTATGCAACAACTAAAAACATGCCTGAGCAGCTGCTATTACAACCGAGGATGAATTAAGAAACAGCCATTGCTTTAGAATATTTAGATAAACCAGAATGCATCCTCATCTTACATATGTTTAACAAATGAAAAATCAACACACAATATTTGTAAAAGCTTCTTCCTTTTTCCCTTGATCTACGAGAGTCACAATTAAGCACACAAACTTTGATTGGGATGAACAAAGGGGGGAGGGGGGGAGGTTCACGAACAAAAGGGCCGATGCAGCGCTCCCCTCCTGCGTGTCTTCATTAGTCCAAACTATGAAACAATTGTTGCTGGCAGCAGGAATAAATCTTCCTATTCACACAGTAGTCAAAAACAGTTTTGAAAGAGATTTTTTTTTTTCTAAATCCTTAAAACTGAATTAGGGATTGAGACGCCGTTTACCCATTAAAAGTCACTATTATACGAGCTGCTCGAAAACGCACGCCTATAAATTATGTTTCAATTTTTAAGTTATGTCAAATACGGATTTAAAGTTAATCGTTCCAGTTTTGATTTCACACAATTTCGAAAAGCAGCGCTCAGTTCGAGAAAAGAAAACGTTAAAATTCCGGAGATATTTATTGACTTGGTTTAATGAACAGACAAAGTGAGGGGAAAAGGTGAACCTGACCTCCTCCTCCATGGAGACATTGTTGTTGGGCTCCGGGTCCGTCTTGAGGCTCATGTTGAAGATGCTGCCGCGGCGCCGAGTGCGTTCTGCCCGGGTGAGAGTGGCCCAAAGTGGGTTGCGGCTCCTTTGACAGTCCGGTGAAGATCGCACAACTCGAAGTGGCGTGGTGCGGGGGTGAAGACGTTAACCGTTAGTTTTCTTCTTCAGAACAGCTTCGATTCGAAAAGGACGAATGTTCGTTCCCCTCCCTAAAATAAGTTAAGGGAAGGGGTGAAAAAAGGGAGTGACGGAAAAGTAAGCAGTCGCGCTAAACTAAAGGTGAGACGGTGGATTTGTGCTCCGTGTGTGAGGGTGAAAGACGGGGGAAAGAAGTGCAAGTAAAAAGCTGAAAGCCTCTCCGGTCACATCAATGCCCTCAGTTGTGGAACTACATTTGAACAGGAGGAACAAGTCAACTTTTCTCCTCCTCCTGCTCCTCAATTAGGTCATCAATTATGTGTGTGTGCGGGGACGCAATCAGGCTGTAGATGCGCCTCAGCTGTGCCATCCGCCCCCACTGCCTCGCCTCGCCCCGCCCTCGTCGGCGTTCCCTCACCCGCTCAGCCAATAGGCTGGCACCGTTGACACTGACACTTTATTATGGACACTAACAATTTCTTTGGGATTTTTTAAAGATCTCTTTTGAGAAAAGAAAAAAATAATAATATAGTCTTACCTCGGAATAATAGAACAAGCGAACCTGTAGACTGAATAAAAACAGTGTAAAAGATTATTTTTATTGCATGACTTCATTTTAGTTAAAGTGCACGTAGTGGTGAATTTAAAGGTAGCATTTTCGTATGTGTAAAATTTAACATGGCATTTTAATGTCCTGTACATGAAGGAAAACTGCAACATTGGTCACAACAGGCTTATATAATTCATCTGACTCTTAGTTTGTCCAATTATTAATGTATCCTAATTGTGATTTCAAGACGTATTGTTCTTTTTGTTATTCTATTATTTTGGATTATTTATGATTCATAGCAAAAATATGAAAATAAAGAGGAATATATTGATATTATACGTTTAGATAATACACAATACAGTATGCTATATTATAAAATAAACAAAGTGTGCACTTTTATTTTTATTATCTGCGCTGTTTCAGAATACAGGACGTGTGCTTCATACGTGTGTGAATTCCAAATTGAAACGTCTGATAATACAAATGTAATGCACAGTGACTTTCCGAGCAGCTATATTAAAAATGATAAAATGACCCTGTATTCCATGAATAAATATTTGTGTTTTACTTAATAAATATAGAGAATGCTCTCTGTACATTCGTTCAAATATTTTCCCAAATGTATTTTTATGCGTTCTTGCGCGCGTACGTAAACACATGTTCGTTCTCTGACTCATAAAATACAACACGCCGATTGAGCTGTCATTCTTTTAGTTCCTGAAGGATAAAAACAATGCTGTTTTACACGAGGCGAAAAGGGCCTGTTTGTGAAGTGACGCGGCCGTGGACTTGAACCTGGACATGTGCCCGACCGGCATGCAGTGTGTTTCCTCCCAACGATCAGCTCGAAAAGGCCAGACAGCTTCCGGACTTTGTGTAGAAACACAATCAGACCTGCAGGACGAGGAGGGGCCGTTGAAGGGACGCATAGTGTTGCTGGCCTTCCGCAAGCATCTCGTCTAAAAATAGGCAAGTCATCATGGATTTAATGTTGTCGATGTGGACGAGTGCGTTCGTGTCTACTTGAGGCAGCTCAAATGAGAAGCCATTCATCACACGTTTTGCAACAAAGATATGCTGTCTAAAATAATTTTGGGGCGCTTTTTATGTTGTGTTTTATAATGTTAAATAGACATTTGTTCATCCGATGCAATATTTGTATAAAAACGTGCAAATCATGCTCCTTGTTTGGTATGCCGTCTGTGCAACTGCATTATAACATGCTGAAGGTTGTTTCTAATGTGTGTTTTTTTTTCTCATTTAACTAGGTTGACGTTCCCAGACATACGACACTTTGAGATTATGTCATTACTTACCATTCTTTACATTGTTGATTATTATGAGAAATCATTACTAACATGATCTTACATCCACTACCAGCCAAAAGAACATTCTCTCTTTAATTTTTATTTTCTTTGAATACATTTGACAGCCAAACAGTATGTAACCTTTTCAAAGGATAACGTGCAAACAATTAATGTCAACTAAATTCTTGCCAAAGGAATTCAATTCTTGCATGTTTTTTTTAAAAAGATTTCAACAACAGTTGCATTTAAGACACACTAGACTACAGCCTTTTGTGATCTATACATGATGAGGTTTCAAAATAATGCCCCCTCTCAAAAGTCACAAAATTATGAAGGTTAGTTTGTCCAAATGATTTCTCATTATTATCACATTAATGAAAGAAAGGCAAGTCAGGTCACGATTTGGAGACAAGACCAAACAAAACCTTCAAAAAATGATCTTGAGTGTTACAATATTACTTTCTATTGCTATTGAATGAGAGTCTGTGTGCAAACCTTTAAATGGCAGTGTAGCTGAGTATCATTCATTGCTTTGAACAAATTTGTTATTTCAAAAGTGTGTAAGTGCTTTCAAAGGGTTGATGACCCCATCATCTACATGCATCTAGCTCTTTTATTTTAACATTACTTACATTTAAGCTTTTAAAGTCATTGCAATGTAGGGCTTCACTTGCCTCACTTTCATTATAATAATTGAAATTTTAATTCTGACCTCATATTCTTTGTTTGGTTGTCTAAAAAGAAACTGAATCCAAGGTATGTGTACATGAGAAAACCCAGAGAAATGGTCTGCAGCTGGCAGCTGTATTGTTTAAAAATGGGAGGGAATGACATCTATTACGCTCTGTTTGTCATTGCAGCAACACTCGCAGCGTATGAAAAATTCAATCTGCTGCAGCACGATCATGAATTTATTCAGCAAGTACAACTTTTACATGGTGGAAGTTTTAACGTGAACCAAGGCCACCGCAAGTAAGACTAATAAAAAGTTGAAGCCGATTTTACATAACAGAATGATCTCATTTTATAAATTTGACAGCAAAATCACAACATGACTCTTAAACATTGGTGGTTCGATATGACTATATTATATGAATGTGTGTGTGAGTGTGTGTGCGTGTGTCTTTTAGCACCTTTAATGATAAAGACTTCAAATCCTACTCAATTAAGTTGGCTTGTCTGTGGCAGTGGACAAAAAAACAGCATGGCGGCTGGCCAGTATGCAGGCATGGCTCCTGGATTTTTTTTTCTCTCCCAGGGCTAAAGGGAACCTGCGCCGATACATAGAGGAGCTGAGAAAATTAATTAATTAATAACTATAGCTGAGAATATCAAATAAAATGCTAACGGGGTTAAACCGGGTCTAGATAGATTTTGGACCGTGCGTTAGCACCCCCTCGCCTATGTGGAAACATGTTCTCATTTGCAAAGACAAACTTTTGAATAAGTTTTAAACGTTCACTGTTTCTCCAACCATGAGATTTTCATATTTGTCGCCTTATGCAACAATGGCAATGGTCCGGAATACATGTAAATACAATTTTTTTTTTTAAATACATCACATATTACACACATATTCTCTAAATTTTGTGTTTGATGAAAGTCTTCTTTCTGTAAGACTTTTGGATCATTAGCATGACAATGTCTTTTGAGATGTACACTATTGAGAACATTGAGAATCAGTGCTATCTTTATCTCATGTACAGAGTGTTTAGGACGAGCGTTTAAAAGGCATCAGTAAAGTGCTGAAACTTTTTTTTTGTCAGCGACCTTGGGTAAATGTTGTTTTATGTTTGTGCACTCGGTGCACTTACTATATGTTTTATTTATGCGCCTTTTCACTCACATTTTGATGAGCCAGTTGACGTCATTGAATGCAAAAGTCAGTCGTCTGTGGTTTGTTGGCTCTGGCGCTTTGCACGCTCAAGACTTCCACAATAGAAACCATTGGAACATTTTACAGATGGCATTATGTACATAATAATCGCAGTACATTGTTTTTTTTAAGTACATGACAGCATTCGGTCCATCTCTGAGATAAGATCTATATAAAAATGTTGTATTTACAAAAGTAATAAATCTCATTTTTGTTTGACACTATTGTATTGTTTCTTATTTCCTAGTAAGTTACAATAAAATTGTGGCTGTAAGCAATACATGTCATACTTTTTCAACAAGATCTGTTGTACATTTTGGATTGAATACTTCAACGCTTATTGAGGAAGATGCCCTACTACTTAAAGGGAAAATGGGATTTAAAATGCTTATGTTAGTTTTTGGCAATGAGGAGCATCAAGCTCAAATACACCATGCTACTTAATTCCTATTTAATAGCATTTTCAGCATTTTTTTTTTTTTACAATGTGTTTAATCAGAGCAGCAAAGAAACTTCTCAGAATTTGCTCTTGTATTTTTTTTTATCTACCACATCAGAGTTTCAGGATAATAATAATGATATATGTAATATATTTATGAATTAAAGATTAGTTTCAGCAACAGGTGGATTTTTTTCTGAAACATCACCACTATAAATTATCACTCAGGCTAAGATACGTATATCGTACGTGTATATCTAAGATGCGTAAGCTTTTATTGGTCAAACGTAAAAGCAAAACATGAAAGCGTCTCAAAACTTACTATAAAAGAGGGAAGATTCAGTGTCAAAAATACATTTAGAGGAATAAATAACTTCTGATTAATATTTGCCTGGCGAGTGTAGTTAGCACATTGCCTTTTCAAGAAAACCCAACAAAAACAAAGTAAACTCATAAATGCCCTCCATTGTATCCGCTGGCTTATCAAATGACTGCAGGAGCATTAAATCACGTTGTTGCCCCCCCCCCCCCCCCCCCCCAACACACACACACACACACAAACACATCCTCCCCACACCACCACCATCACCTCCTCTCGAGCCAAACACGTAAGAGAAGCCAACAGTGAACATTTTGAGAAGCTCTGTATAGGGCTCATGTTTTATTTGTGAGAAGCGGGTCCATTGTCCCATAAGTCACCTCACACAGCACTCTTCCTCTTCACGCCACACTGAGCTTGTCGCACTGAGTTAGAGTCACACGCTGCTAAAGCACTTAGCTTGTGTTCCCCGCGTCCTCTGTGGTAGGGCCAAACATCCATTTGGAGGCCCTGGGAAACTTTGAAGCTTTTCACCCAAACATGGAGCGAGGGAGGCCTGGGACACATTAATGACGTTGCGCCAATAGCTGTGCTGATAAGTCTCCTTCCTCATGAATACATTAAAGCTGATCAGGGGACACATGTACAGCTCTGAGATGAAACAGTCTGATCACTCAGATTCCTTTCTCTGACTGCTGATTCACAGAAAGGCTTTTGATTGCCACGTTTTATCAGCCTGCCATCGAGGCACAACTTGTCACACCTCCAGCAAGCAGCAAGGACAGAAGAAGGGTGACTTTTGCTTGAAATCAATGAAACTCACACTCCATTAATGACTTGTGCACAAAAATTCCGAAGTGGTTATTTCTGTGTACAATGCAAGGCAGTGATGTCTGTAAAAATACTGCGTTTGGCTGGTGACCTGTTTAGGATGATTCAGGGTTCCTCTCACCATATGTCAGCTGGGTTAGTCCCCAGCTCACCTGTGAAACGAAGAAGGACAAACGTTATAAAAAATGGACAGAAGTCATCATCACATTCAGCAAAGTCAACAAAGTCAAGTCGGTGCAATGCTACATGCCACATACACGTATAACAAACTAGCATCAGATAAGTTCCACTTTAGTGCGGTACTTTTGGTATAGAATGGCAACAGACTTAAATAATTAACGCTTTCCTCTCTTTATGATTTCTCTCTAAAGCAGTTTAACCAAACTGTCATCTTCAATCAGGGGCAAAGGTGTGAGGGGCTGTTAGGAGTAGGTATACTCTCAATAAATTATTTATTCCAAGTGACTCATTACAACATTCAGTCATTATAAACAGATGTCATTAGTATTTACTGTACAGGCTATATCACAGGTGGCCTGCGGGCCAGACACGAACCGCCACATTATGTGGCCCGCGAAGACAAATTGTGCATCAAATTCGTGTGTCATTACTAGAATTGTAAATTGTCTTTACTTTCAATAAACTTTTTTTTTTCAAATATTTGACCAGTTTTTACTCATCTGATTTGAAAACGAGTTATTTGTCAGTTTGTTTTGTAGCTTTTACTGTATATAATATGAGGTGCTCATACATTTATTTGGGTTGACAGTCAAAATGGGCCTCCGAAAGAAGCTATGACTTCAATGCGGCCCGCAAAAAAAAAATGAGTTTGACACCCCTGGGCTATATGATTATCAGCACCAGCAGTTATGGTTTTTACCAACATTGTCATATTAAGCTATAAGATGAAGGTTAAAACTAAAAACCAGCAGGACATCTGACATTGTGCTCTTGTCGCGTGTGCGTGTGTGTGTGTGTGTGTGTGTGTGTGTGTGTGTGTGTGTGTGTGTGTGTGTGTGTGTGTGTGTGTGTGTGTGTGTGTGTGTGTGTGTGTGTGTGTGTGTGTGTGTCAAAGTCAAAGCCAAAGCCTCCTTTATTGTCAATAGCTCCGCATGTCAAGACACACAAAGCGATCGAAATTACGTTTCTCACTATCCCAGGGTAACAAGACAGAGTTCACAACGCACATACAAGTAAACAACACAGGAAAAATAAAACAAGAAGATGAACAATAAGAGTGATAGCACGCTAGCCGCTCCCGATCCACAGCAGAGTCCGGAAAGATGACAGTCAACCAGGCCACTGTGAACACGAGCACACAGCAGGCACGCACTGTCCGGTTCGTGGATCTTATCAGGCGAACGCAACCCATCTTGTCGTCCCGCGAACGAACGTACGCCAGTAGAATGGAAGGCACGGCTGGGCGAGGTGGGGTGGCCGCAAGCCTGGCCCGATGTCTCCGCGCTGGCCCCTCTCCCGCTGCCTCGCAGACCCGCTGCCGACGCATCCCAACAATGCTCCAGGACGGTGTGTGTGTGTCTTTGAGCTTTGGCAATGATGTTCCATGTCAATCACATGCAAACCTCACTGGATCGCTAATCTTAAATCAAAGCATACATTTTTTCCCTTGATATCTCATCCAAGACAACTGAGCTAGCCCATGTCATACATAGGATAGCGACATGTTTCTTGTTGCCACTTAACTGTGTCAAATCAATTTTCTTCAAGGTTGCAGGTACCTTTGCTCAATATTCCAGCCATAACACTAGAATTTGAATATTATCTCAAGTATAATCAAGTGTGCAATGTTGAATAAGACTTGCCTCCTCTTAATAATACTTAATATGCCATATCTTATATCAGTCTGGAAATACAACAAACTTGAAGTGAAGTTGAGGATGTGAGTTGTAGACTGCCAGAAAGGAGTTAAAGAAATACTAAACGGCCTTACCACATGTGAGATTGCACATCACGGATGATGTAAACCAGCAAATATGAGCAAGCTGCGCTTGCGTTCAGCACGTTAGGATGAATCATTTGTGGAGAAAACACTCAACTCACACATATATTCCATCCATCATTGACTAGCGAGACCTTTCAGACATACACTGACAACTAAAGTGTAAGAATACAATTTTTTTTTTTTTTTACTGAGGCAAGAAAACAACAAACAACAAACAACAAAACGTGGATCACTAACATGATTGTATGTTTCAAACTTCTTGGCTTTGGAGAAATTAAAATGAAGGATGCGCTTGTCCTTGATCTTGTAACTTGTGGACCATAATAAACATTCAAGTATTTCCTTTGCTTGGAAACATTCCCACCACTAAGGGCTATTTAAGAGGAAATGCTGCAGATAGGATCCACTGGGACCATCTAAACAGATACTCTTTTCTCTTGAGTGGAAACTTGTAGCTCCGCTGAGATTTACCACAACATGGGAAAAATTTACATATAAATGTCACCTATTTTAAAAGACCTAAATCAATCCACACAACAAAAATGTGAGCTGTGCCATATCTTTATCTCATAAAATTACTGTGAACTTGGTGAAAATAAACCCACTCACTACATCCTTCCGAGGCAAAACAGCCTCCACTTCCTGTTTATTTATGTAATATAGGACACAGGGGGTTGTTCCGTTTCAAGCAAAGGGCAGCAGATTCCCAGCTAGCAGACACTGGAGGGATGTGAGACTGCTGTAGACTTCTCTAGGGGACGTTCAGTGGGTGGGAAAACTCAAAATGAGAGAAAACAACATAATGATGCAGAGGAGGAGGGAAGGAGCATAATTACCCCGGGAAATGCTCATGTAACTGTGGGCCAGATTAGATGCCATGGTAATCTGATACATTAGCAATTAGGAGACCAAGGAATATTTTTGCATTTGTATTTGAGTTTAAATTCATTTGTCTGTAGATTGCTTGATAGACACATTTGCATTTTTCTCCTTGTTTTACTAGCACTCTGTTGTGCTCCAGAAAAAGTTCTTTGTATAATGACTGTACAACTTTTGTAAAATTGTGTGTTTGTTTTGACAACATTTTATCTAAAAATTGAACAAAAATGGCAACACTTACAAGTTGAAATATGTTTCTCTAATCAATGGATCTAATCAAAATAACCCTACTCGCTCCACTGAATGAAGCAAATGTCTGATCCAGAGAGGGATCGTGCACAGGGATGGCCAAGGTTCTACCAGGAAATCTCAGGTGCAGGAAGTGCGGCACCACCGACAAATTGACGTTGGACTGGGTCTGCAGGCGCTTAAGACTCAAGCAAATCTCACTGATGTTTGGACACTTGGGCTCAGTGGACGGGATGTGCACACGTTCAGTTGTTTGTGCAGAAGCTGTGGAATGTAAACTATCCGCCACCCACTTGTAAACACAACACTTCATAAGAACTGTGTTAAAAAAGGTTTGTTGCCTAATCAACATCAGCCGAATACTTTGAAAGGCTAATGTTAAATTCCACAACTTCTCATAGCCAAACTTGACGTAATGACTTGGATGCAATCAAAAATAGCGTCATCAGCCAGCTGCTCTTTTTACATGACTGATTTAGTAAATGAAGCCTCTTTGAGTTTTGTCAACACAAACTGGGCCCTTGTGTGGTGCTCGCCGAACATGAAGATATATTCGTACGCACATTGACAGCACCAAACTCATTCTCAGCAGAGATAAATGATTGATCCTGACAGAGCGTTATTAATTTAACATTTTGTTTATATTTTCTCATCAGTACAAGTCTAGGCCACGCTGTTTGTTACATAATGAACACAATTAGCTGTCTTGTTCAACCAAGAATTGCATTTCCCTTTGGATTTAGTGTCCAATCCTATGTCTTCTGTGTGTATGTGTGTGTTGTGTTATAAACGTATATATATATATATTTATTTTTATTTATATTTTTTTTTTTACACCCCATGTTGACCTGCAGCTTTTCTTCAAAAAATCCCCAGTGGTAGCACCCCAGCGCTGCAAAAGAATTGGATTGAAATTAATAAAGCCATTACTAAATTGACGAGTCACGGTAGTTGAAAGAATAATGACTCGTAAATATTTTTACGATGCAATCTTCCTTGTGTTTCACCAGCTCAAGATGAGACTGAAAGGAGATGATCTCATGGGTTTTTAGTCCAAAGCAAAAATAGTAATTGAGCTAACACTTGGTATATTTTTAGAAGCAATAGATTGATATAGATAGATAGACAGAGTCCACACTAACATTTACATTGTACCTCAGTAAATCTTTGCAAGGTAAATCTCCTAATGGCACAGAGTATCAATCACAGGACTCCAAACTAAACATGTTAATCGCACATTCTTCTCTTCCATTTGGAGCAGCACAGAGCGAAGGCATGGTTCTCATCCAATGTACAATAACAAGGCACTTAATAGCAGCGAGACGTTAGGTACGCCATTCAGAGTCACTAAATCAGTACGCGCCATGTAAACACCGGGATTTTGCTCTACTCGCTCATCCAAAAAGTTGACTTTGTGGCATTTGTAATTGATTAGAGTATAGTGAGGAGCATAGAGAATGATCTACCTAGATTATAAAACCATTTTGCCTGTTGAATAGTGAAGTAAAATAGCTTTTCTCTTACTTCTGCAGTGTTTGGTTTATCTCAAGTTGCATTGTTCTTACAAATGTCCTGTTTCGAGAATTAATTTTTACGTACAAAATGTTAATGTTTACTTTTCCCACGAGATGATTCTTGGTGAAAACTGCTCCACACGAGTCTTATTAGATATTAAATGACAGAGCAATATGTTCGCTGTGAAAATTGTATGTTCTTTTCAACTAGATTTAAACTGACATTGAATGCAAAGGAATTGTTAATGAAAAGGTGGGAAAATATGTGGTTGGATTTGCAAGACAGAAGTAGGAGAGCAGAAGCAGTGAGCAGAACTAATTTCATCAAATATTAACCTTGGTTAGAGACCGGCTGGAAAATCTTAGAGGCCCAGTGGGATTTCCTTGCAGTGAGACTTCTCCAAGAAAATGATGGATGACATCATTTTCAAATGTAAAGATGTAATTCATTGTTGATAAATTTGTATTTTATCAAGCCCTAAATGAAAAAAGAAGAACCTGAGAAGAATATCTATTGAAAGGCTGAGATTAGTTAGCAGTAGTCACTTGTAATCATTAAAATTAGGGTGTGTTTGAAGAGTATTCTCAAGTTTTTCACAGTTTACTGCCGATTGCTATGGACTTATTTCCGCCTGTACTTGAATGTTGTACTTGAATGACAGCTGTTACTGTTGCCTTAAAATGTGTGTTGCCTGTAAAGTAAAAGGACTGTGCAATGAAATATTCCACACTGTGAGATGTTTAGAAAAATTCAAAGTCTGAATTTGACCTGCAGCACTGCAGAAATTGCAGTCAATCTTAAAGATACTACTTGACATAAACGATTTCCTTGAAACTTGAAGGGCCCTTTTAAATTTTGGGGGAAATCTGGATACATCAATGAACCTGGAAAAAAACATTTACTATAAAGCAAAAACATGCTTGATAACTAACAAGGGACGAAAGAGAACATAAATCGTCTTCGCTCTTCGTCATAATTTTCTGTATTTCAAATGAGTTGCTCGCAAGTCCACAGACTTCCGGTCCACAAGCCAAGTCCCGAGAGCCAAGTCCTAAAAGCTTGAGACAATGCTGCCCTCCATATTGGAACTCTTTGCTGGGGAACCCCCACTCACCCCATCCTGTGCGACAGCTGGAGATGCAGGCCACGATAAAGCATGGCCACGTGACCATATATGGTTCAAAATATGTTATAGGTCTGGGGGAATAAATGGGCTATCCATGTTACTAAGGTTAGCCCCAAAAAGTTTCTAAGAGAAACTTTTGGTCCCCGCCCACATCCATTGTCTCAACTGGAGCATCCTCTTCTACCCCATTTGGATAAAACTCCCCCTCAAAGCCAATCTGCTGCAATTTTGATAAAACATGAACTTTGAAAACAGCGGGTGGCATTTAAATTATGCAACCGTTGACATCCTCTTAGGAGCTAAAGTAGAGTTTGGCTGACTTGTCAGAGGGAACGGGCCATGACAGGCCTGAGCGAGGGGGAGGGGGTGGAGTGGTGATCATGCATTATGAATGGTGCTAAGTTGGCCTCAGATGCTGCAGCGGAGTGAAGGTGATAGAGAGCGATAGAGTAGTGCCAGCTTATTGGCTGCCTGCAGGTAATGCAATCCACCCCCCTCCGTCAAAAAATAAAAAAATGTTGTCTCCCCATATACGCTCCACCCATTACCGGCCTCGTTTCGCACCACGGGACCTGTTGTCAGCCTAAAACATTCACTCTCCCAAATAAAACCTATGCAGTTGTCTTGCAACACCAAAGGAGTATACCGAGGATGACTAAAAGATTTTAAAAGACTGCACTTTGGCATTTCAATTTGGGTAGGGTTTGTCCCACACTTTTTAAATTTGATTTCAACACGTATATAGTTTTTTTTTTTTACGATTGCCCTGCACAAATATAGAACCAGATTGTTGTCTTAAGGAGGGCAGAGTACCAATCCAAATGTAGATTATGAAGGCGCGTACTATAGAAAAAAAAACTGTGAAAAGGAAGTCTGCTAGTTTTTATGGTTATAGTAGATAAGGAAGCGGCCTGGTCTCTTCCAGAGGCAATGGAGACCAATTAGTGTGTTGTAACAGATTAGGTATGCTGAAAAAAATAATAGCGTTTCATTTTATTGGTCCAAAAAACAGTGCAACAATTTGTTACTGTATCTTATCAGGTACTTTATAATTTTGTCAAGACATCATTTTTTAGCCACCCTTGCTTCTGTAATGGTTTCATCCTTTCTATAAAGTCAAAAATGTTGACACCACTTAGAACTCACTTCAGCTTTTTTCTTTCTAGTGTTGGTTAGAATTTTCAATTAACCTCACATGCATGTTTTTGGAATGTGGAAGAAAGCCACACAACATGGAAAGTCCAAACAGGGAGGCCTAAGCCGAGATTTGAACCCAAAACCTCTTGACTGTGAGGCAGAGGTTTATCTCCATGCGAGTGTTTATCACCTTTCTGATGCATCTTTCTTCACCTTGTGAACTCATTCACCTTGACCGGCTGTCCACATCGACTGCTTTAAGTATTCCTATCAACTTATGTCAATGGGCCTTTGTCTTTGTTATCAGTGAGTTGTGCAGGCACGCTGCAGTCATGCAACTCAAAGTGATTCATATTTTTTCTCTGCTCTGAAAAGTCAAACAAGATTTGTCAGGCAAATGATGAAACTACCTAGTCTTGCTTCACTTGGCACCTTAGTTTTACTGTATATATATATATATATATATATATATTTTTTTTTAATGATCTCATGCACTTCATCAAGAGAATATACTAATAAAGGTGCTCCATTTTGTTATAGTACTATGAATTTCATATAATTATGTACTGTATCTGCACATCCATTGTGCATTTTTCATGGGTGAGCCACTTGCCACGACCAGGATTTGAACCATAATTGCTGTTTCCAATGTCAGCAGTGCTACTTATTGAGCCATTCGGCCATCACCGGCACGTTACATTAAATTTACTTAACTTCAGTTCATGAGCCCAAAATGGCATCTATCTCCAGCCCAATTGTCACCCTCATCTGCTTGGTCAAAATAATTATCCTTTCTTGAGGGTGGATTGAAGAAGACCAAAGATGTGGTGCAGAGGTCAGGGTAAATTGATTTGGGGGGAAGAGGGGTGGAAGTCAATTGGGAAGAGTAGGCGTTTGATGATGGAGCTGTTCACTGGGTTGCCAGTCACTGCTTTTGAATGTGTGTGGAAAAAAAGCGACTTTATGTTCAAACCTAGTCATGGTTGGCCTCCACAATTTGAAGGTAAATCAGGTTGGTGGGTGAGTGAGTGAGGCTAAGTTATGAGGAAGGAAAGCCAGTCCCCAATAGTGACCCCAAGCCAGTGAGGGTCGAAAAATCCCTTTTGGCCCTCTACTAATTCAATGTCAGAAACTGAAGATACTGTTTTAAATTATCTTGTCAGACATGGTGCCTTATAATTTGCAAGAGCGTTTGTTTTGAAACAATAAGGGCCATGATATTGTGAGTATAATGTAATATAACCAAAATGTTATGAATAGAGTGCTCTATAATTGCACCATTAAAACCACAGAACATTAAGATCCCTGCACGATTGCAGTTTGAATGAATGTCACTATGTCGTGCTATTTTGTATCCAAAGAAATATTAAATCTAGATTAAAAAAAAAAAAGATAATTACACCAACAAGCAGTAAGTACCACCAAAGCGTGCCAACAAAAAGACAAGCTTCATATACTTTCCTTAACAGGCCATATGAGCACAGCTTAGTAAGTACTGTTTACAAAATCTCAGCTCCATTTATGGTGAAGTCAGCCAGTGATGTCTTTCAAGCAATTGCAGGCTGCTCACAAAATGACTGTCATGGATGAGAAGACTGCATAAGGGCTCGTTCCCCTGTAAGGTCAGTCAGTTCTTTACAATCCACTGAGTGAATATAATTGTAAAACGGTGGGAAGTGTGCAGTAAAGTGCACGCTGAGAGGGAGCAACACGCAAATTCTTTAAGTTTGACTGACCTCAAATAAATATGACTTATATGGAATCTATTTGGACTGTTCACTTTTTGCACATAATGTCTGTATATATACCGATAGCAGCAGTTCATGGTTTGTAAAAACAATCCGAGTGGACCAGTGACTTTGAGAGTGACTCTCCAATGTTTACAAGTCAAGTTTGCTTGTTGACCTTAAAAATGTTCCATGGATGAGATGAGTGAGTCACAGGAAAAGTTAACTACGTAATTTAAAGACACAGCATTGTTTTGTTTACTGTTACAGTTATTGATAATAGTTTCTCAGTCACCGTTATCTATTGCTATGAATTTTTTTTTTTAACTTTCTTTGCAAAGTTTTCTTTTGTATTTGTGAGGGGATTAAAAATGACAGATGTGTCCCAATGAGGCAGTTAGTACAACCGAATTATTTCAGTGTAAAATTGCGGCGCATACTCATTTAATACTTGTAAATTTTCAAATCTTTAGAAAAATACCTCACCATTACACCTCATTGAGTGCAATTATTGAGATAAAAACCATGCTTTGACTGGTTTGTCCTTGATTTCAATTTATACTGTGCGCTAGTGTGTTTGCATTGGCGCCGCGCGATCAAATAGAGAACAAAGGTGTACAAGCTCATCCGCAACTTGAAGATGAAAATGGCTGGCTGTTGTGTCGTATAATTCCTGCTTGCACTGTGCTCGCTCAGGAAAAAAGTCATCCCTAAACTATTTATATCTACGAATGAATCAAGATAGGAGGGAATAATAACAATTGTCATTTTTAGCCTTGTTTTCAAAGTGTCTTTCTCCTGCGAGTCTAAATAGGAGATGGCCAGATGATCGCGTTGCATTGATGGGGCACTCCCACTCGTTCCTGTCTGGCTTGTCCCCATTCCTCCCCCTTCTCTTTCATTTCGCTTCCTCCCAGTGCCAGTGAGACAACATACTGCCTGCCGCTTGTTTGGATAAGTTAATGCTGAGATGTCAGCCTTGATTCTGATGTATACCACCTGTCTTGGCCTCTGGCTGACCTCGCTCTCCAGCTCCCCCCCTGCAGACATTCCAACACTTTTTTGGAGGGCTCTGTTTACAATACAACAGGCAGCCCCGTGTTTCAAATCTGCATGTACAATGGCAGGTCTTCCTGAAGAAGAGGAGCCTGTAAAAAAGCAAGCATTCCCAAAAATGAAAGTCAGCGTGAGTGTTATGTTTTTACACAATCGGTCTAAAATAGCAAAGGACGGGGTGGTCTGTACTGAGGGGGTCACTCACAACATGCCAAGATCCTCCCACTCAAGCCAAGCTCATGTGAACACCATGACCTCACTGCCTGCGGCCTTTCAATGAATTAGTGATATTGATTTATAGGCCGTGAAAGACCTCAAAGCAAAGGTTGGCGTCAAATAAAAGCAAGTTTTCAACTAAAGTCGTCACCTCAGAGTTATGCCAGGTGTTAATGGCTTTACTACATCAAATTAGAGTTTACACTCACTGAAATGTTCATTTCATCACATGACAGGCCGATGTGAGTGAAACTTGCACACACCATGTGTACTGTATAACATCAATAAACAACTTGGTTTGGTTTTAATACATTTGAATATGGAAATTTCCTTCTACAGGCAAGAAAGTTGGTCAACTATCCAGTTCATCGTTTTCATCTTTTAAAATCTGTTGAACTTCGAGCACTGAAAATAAGCTATATTGTTTTGATTACAAATGACTAATGATTTTACATGAGGCATGTTAATATTCCTAAATGCACTATATAAGCATTTTCCCCAGAACCTCTCTAATTATTAAAAAGGGTCTTTCTCCATTGTCTATTTACATGCAGAAAGATATTTCAGAAATGACATGACAATAACGTGGACCTGATCCTTTTCAACATTATGACTAAACACTATCGCCATCATGTGGTAACTAGAGCACACAACACATTAGAAAGAAACTATTCGACCTGTGTTCTGAAAAGCGTGAACCAGTGACGTATGGTGAGGTTCATGACTGGGGAGGCACTGACGTCAGCCATATTATCAATTCAACTTATAAAAGTGTGTGTAGTTTGTTGGCAGTGGTGTAGAGGTGTTCAAGTGAAGGGTATTAACAGTTTGCATCTCATTGTGCTAACTCAAATGGCATCCAATCATTTTTCTCATTGTGAAAATGGGCTTCAAGATTACTTGTATCTCAAGTCAACTATATTTTATTTTCTTCTTCTATTTTGCTTTGAGCAACATGGAGATTAGGAAAAATTTCCACTAAAGCTGCATTGTCGTCCTGTATTGAAACAGGTGTTTCCTCGCACATTTATCAAGTAAAGGATAAATGACCACAATGTAACCATTTCCAAACTTTTAATGTAAAAGACAAAACAATACAAGGTTCTCTGACATGATGGAATGTCATATGGTTCATTTATCCTTTTCCTTCTGCTCCTTTTCCTTTTTATCTTTCTCAGCCTTGGCCTCCTCAGCCTCGTGTTTTTTGATCAGCTCCTCTACCTCTTTCTGTTTCAGCACCTTGATCTTTGTTTTGCCGTCGTCCCGTGTTAGGGTGGCGATCTCCACTGAAATAGGAGCGCAATCACACCAAATGTGAAATACTTTTGTTTGCGGGGAAACCTTAAATGGTGTATGTTTTAGGTGTGGGTGGTTTGCGCTCACCTTTCTCTGCAGAAAGCTTGCTGACATCCATAGTTTTGTTGAGAACTTTGACGGCTAGTGCCAAAGCTGAGGAGAGGGTCATTTCTCCTTCTTTGTAGTCTTGCTTCAACATGGAAACTGCAGCCTGAGTGATATAAATGCAGAAAGAAATAAAACCTAACATTGTACAATGTCTCAAAAATGACTCTTCTGTTCTGAGACAGATGACAGTTGAAAATTTGCAGTCATTACAGCGCTGTTGTTGCCGATGCATGTTGCCTTCCAGCCGCCGTAGTTGCCACTGGGGTCACTTTGGTACAACTGGAAGCCGTAGTGTTTGTCCCAGCCCATGTACAAGAGTGACACTCCAAATGGCCTCTTGCCTGCGAATGGAAACCAAAATAAATCTATTCATAAAGACATTGCTATCTGAGCATACAGTGTACATGCCTGGTACATGTACAAAAATTGTCAGTCATTTTTTCCCCCTTATGTGTGGGGTCACTCACATGTTAAAAATCTGAAACTGTGTACAATAACATGGAAGTATTGGGGTGAGATAGGGAAAGAAGGTGTAAGTGACACCCCATACCCTTAAAGATGTTCACAATTCCCTGTTATAATAGCTCAAACCTTGAAAATATCACAAACTATGACCCCTAAAAATAATGAAATACGATTTCAAAATCCTTTTACAACATTACCTTTAAAACTAAATGCAGATCGACTCTCTGACATCAATCCTTATTTATTTCTATTTGATGTAATTTAAGGAAAATTTATAAACACAGTAAGCAAAGAGTAAATTCCACAGGAAAAAAATGAAAAAAGGTGAATTTCTGATAGTTGAACCACTATTATGCGAGGGATTACAGTTGTCCAACTAAGGTTTACATGGGTTCATTTGCAGATGTATTAACAAGTTGTGCAATGACAGACCCTCCAATCAAACCCACTGCAGTCTTCATGAAGATCTGACCAAAGTTCCTACCTCCAAACTGGGTGTAAGCCTGCTTGATGTCACACAGTGCTGTCACCAACTGCTCACAAGGGATTGGCTCTTGGTACTGCAATAAATACCTGAAGAGAGAAGAAAATGCCTGACAACAATGTCTAAGACTTAAGAGATGCAATGTTTGCGACCATCAACATAAGCCTAACCTCTGTGCAATTAGACGCAATTCATTTGTCAGCACATTAGCATCTGATGTGATACCAGCAACACTGCAAGCCATGTCTCTGGAAAAACCACACAAATGGGAATTACGATGACGACATTTTTATCTGTGAACTTTCACAGTGGTGAGCAACAAGAACTCGTGCACTCACTCATTGAGCTTGTAGATCTTCTCAGAGAAAAAGACCTCGTCCAACAGTTTGTGGATGTTACGTCTCTCTGCTGCTAGCAGCACCCCATCGTTTGCCAGAATGCCGAGACATGTTCCGGCATGGCCGATTGCTTCCATTGCATATTCCACCTGATACAGGCGGCCTTGAACGTGGACATTTAATTGAAAAATAAATCATACAGATTCAACATCACACCTTTGCAAAAATCCAAGAGATGAACTACCCACCACAATGCACCAAAACTATTATTAACAAACAAAGAAATGACACTTGCCTTCAGGAGAAAATATGGTTGTCCGGGAATCATATCTGCGAGACTAAACATCATGCAGGAACAGAAATTATTAGACAATCATACAAAAGAACTAATAAAAAAACATAATGATGTAACTTACCATTTCTTCGTCAGCAAATAACTACCCTGCGGATAAGAAATTAAAGGTTAGAACAAGTCAGAAGGTTAGAAAAGGTCAGAGTCACGAGAAGTGATGAGCAATACAAATAGTAACAAATAAAATGGTAACACAACGTGATCAGTAATATTATACAAATTGCTGTAGCAATTTATTAACGGTTTTGAATTGTGCCACATTTGTTATTTACCTAACTAAGGACTTCACTAATCTTTTGACACGCATTTATATAGCGCAATGGTGAACTACTGTGTCTCCGTGTGACAACCAGCTAACAGAATGAATCTGCAATATCGAAGCTAAGCTAACTGGCATGCTACTTCATAATAAAAGTGTACGAAGAAGACAGTCAAACATTCAGACTCTAGACACACAGTCGAAAGCAAAGTTATTAACGCTACTGACAACGTATGTTTGTAGTACCTTCGATGGAAAAGCGTAAATTGTTGGAGTATCCAACGAAGAGAATTCTTGTACTTTCTGTTTGGGGTTCTTCTTCGCGTGGCGCACCGTTGAGAGAGTTGCCGCTACGTTGAAACAGTGGCCTAAACAGCGCCACCTAACTGTGGGAGGACATCCAGGGGACATCCTACGAATTTGTATGGACGTCGAAACGCGCCATAGTCGATCAGGAACCCACCAATGCTAACTCAGTAGTGAAGTCACGATAACTTCATTTGTCTAGAAAAAAAAAAAAAAAAAAACCCTCTATGGCTATTTAGAAAAAAAAAAAGTTGTAACAAGAAACTACGTAAGTACGTAAAGTACGTACGTAAGTAAGAAAGTACGTGCGCCACTCGTAACCTGGAAACAGCATGTATCCCATATGGTGTTCTGCAAAGAAAAGTCAATAGTGACTTCTACATATGCAGTAGAAAAGCAATTAATCATATTAAAAAAATGTTTTACTTCCAAACCAACCTACACTTAAATTCAAATTGGAAAAATGATACCTCCTCAAAAAAAATACATACAAAAAGGGTCAGATCAAGGATGGTGCTAACTCCAACATAGTTTTGATATTCCAAAATATATTTAAACGTTATTTTATTTAGTCATCTATATGCATAACAACATAGGCATGACAAAGAAATGTGTATTAATTTGTTAAATTACTGCCATTTTTTTTTTATAATGAAAGATCATAACACGAACGAAGGATCTCTGAGTCAATCAAGACGGCGCTATACTGTATAATGACGCACAAATTTCAAGTTAAGAAAAGAAGAAAAAGAAGGACGCGTGTCCTGATTGGTTGTGACATCACCACTGTTTTGAATGGAAGCCGGAAGTTGAGATGAGATCGGAGGTCGCCAAGCCACCTTTTTGTCAAGCAGTGATCTCTTCATCTGGTCAATGACGTTACTCTCAGCACATTTTGGTGTGGCGTTTCAAGTCTTTCAGGGCATGGATTCAATGTAAACTCATGTTCAAAGGGGTAAGACTGGATTTCTGACGGCTATGCTAACGTATTGCTAACACAATGAAAATGCTGTGTAGTACGGTTCTGTATTTGGGGTTGTATTTCGATGGTCACCTTGGTTCGAGCATCACAGTAGGGTATCTATCTGCTGTGATACTTAAACCGTGTTTTTGACAACACATGATTAGCGTGAAGAAACACCAAAGAATACACAGTAACAACAGTCTTTGTTTACTTTGCCATATTCTTAGTTTTTACTTATTTTTAGTGGGCTAGTTGGAATGTAACTTGACCGGTGAACTTTCTCACTGCTCTATTCAAAGCTATTTGGACATCAGCCAATGTTTGAGTAAAGAATCCATACCACAGTCCTTGATTATTATATTTATGACATTCATTTCCTCTCCTCATTAGTGTTGAAGCGGGGTACACCCTGACGCTGCAAACAGGGCTTCCAACCTACTGTGCCTGGAATACCATCAAATGCTCTGAATACGTTGCCACTAGATGTCAGACATGAGTCATTCCAATGAGGATGCTCCTCCAGCCAACACCATGCAGCAAAAGAGGAACATCCAGATCATCGAGTGGGAGGACTTGGACAAAAAGAAATTCTACTCTTTTGGCATGTTCATCACCTTGAGCATCAGGGTCACAGTCTACCCGGCCACCCTGATCCGGACTCGGCTGCAGGTGCAGCGTGGCAAATCGCTTTACGCCGGCACCTTTGATGCCTTTGTTAAGATCCTGCGGGTGGACGGCGTTCGGGGCCTGTACCGTGGCTTCATGGTCAACAGCTTCACCCTCATCTCTGGCCAGGCGTACATAACCACCTATGAGCTGGTGAGGAAGTACGTCTCCAAGTATAGCGATGACAACACGGTCAAGTCGGTGGTGGCGGGCGGCTTGGCTTCCATGGTGGCTCAGAGCATCACTGTCCCCATAGATGTGGTGTCACAGCAGCTGATGATGCAGGGCCAAGGGGCGCACCTCAGCCGCTTTCACCCTAATGCCTGCATGGAGGCCGGCAAGCCCAAAACAGTGTTCGGCCAAACCAGGACCATAGTGGCCCAAATATTTGCTGCGGATGGTTTTCCGGGTTTCTACAGAGGAGCCCTTGCTTCTTTACTCACCTACATCCCAAACAGTGCTGTATGGTGGCCTTTTTATCATTTTTATGCAGGTAAACATAAATTCACATTCAAGAATACACTGCTCACAGAAAGTTAGGGATATTTGGCATCAGGTTGTAATTTCAGGATGAATTATAATGAGCCGCAGTATAACCTTCACAATGAACTCAATTTGATCTCCTCAAAACTTAACGCACATTTTATTAATCTATTCAGTGGTTCCGTACTTTTTGCCACCCACTTAAGTGGTTGAAGTGCAAAAAGGGTGTTTGATGCATAAATCAGCAGTCCACTTTCATAAAATATTTTGGCCCAAAAATTTGAGACAGTGAAATGAAACATTTCTCTCATTCACATTCATATTACCAATGAATTTGCTGTTTTTTTTGGAAAATTATTTTTTTGTTACTGACAAACTTCTGCTCTACACTTTAGCCTATTTGTCAGTAAAATGGTTAAAATAAGTAGAAATATAAATATCAAGTTTAAGAATTTTTTCCCGAAAGCCAAATATCCCAAACGTTTTGTGAGTAATGTATGTCTAGTTCTGCATTAAATGAATTGGTCTTCTTCCCAACAGAACAGCTGTCAAATCTGGCCCCCTCTGGCTGTCCTCATCTGGTCCTACAGGCCATGGCAGGTCCACTCGCCGCGGCCACTGCGTCCACAGTCACCAACCCCATGGATGTCATCAGAGCTAGAGTGCAGGCAAGTCCACAGATAACACATGGCTGCACACATTCCAAATGATACAATTAATGCGTTTGTGGTCTGTCCAGGTTGAAGGTCGCAATTCAATCACAGAGACCTTCAGACAGCTTATCAAGGAGGAGGGCTTCTGGGGAATGACCAAAGGGCTGTCGGCCCGGATCATTTCATCCACCCCCACTGCCATCGTCATGGTGGTGGGCTATGAGAGCCTCAAAAAACTAAGTTTGCGGCCGGAGCTTGTGGACTCCAGACACTGGTAGAAACAAGCCATCGCATGCATCATGTCAGCGCTGAGCCAATGAGGGCATGAACTGATTCAGAAGGACTGTAGTAACCATTGGGACACACTCCTGTGCTGGTGAAGAGTAAAGAAGAAGAATTTTAAGATTGGACATAAAAATAAGAATACTTAGCTTTTTTTTTTTTTTTTTTTTAATAATAGAACTCTTAGGAAATGATTGCAACTTGATTTTATTTCCTGCTTCTGAGCATGAACTACATTTATGAGGAGAGTTGTTGTAAACGTACAGCAAATTGTGGGCCTACATTCAAACCTGACGAGATGGCAAATTCCATACAACTGACAAACGTAATATATTTTGTCATTTAAAATATTTTATGGCTTTAAGCATAAAACAAACGGTGCATTTATTGTTGGTCTTAAAATAATCTATCATGCATAATTAATTTTTATTGTATTTTGGTGTTGCTGTTTTTTGAAAATGGGTTGTTAACAGCTCACAATTTGTCATTTATATTTGTGATTTTTGTGCACAATTGTCTAAAATGTTTTTTGGGACAGTGGCAATTTTAACACTACTGTATATTGATGAGGTGTATGTAATCGTGTCACTATGTGAATTGAGCAAGTTAAGAATTTATCATAGGATTTAATGAATGAAATTTCCTATAATGAATTTATCAAGAAATGTGATAACATTTTGAGGATTATTTGACATTTTATTTGGATAATGCATTCTTATGAAAAATGTATATTTGAATTCTGAACACTGCATTAGAAACATTGCAATGTGGTCTCTGATACGTATATTATCTACAGATTCTCTGCACGCTCGCACTTCAACAACAATTCACTTTTATCCAGACTACTGAATATGGTACAGTCCTTATGTTGAATCGTGCCTCAGAAGCCATTAATCATTACATCATGAAATCATTTTTCTTTTGAGTGTCTATGCAGCAATTTCTGCGTCAAAGATACCCTTTGCTAAACTTGAAGTTTTCATTGAGTTACCAAATCTCAAATAAAAACTACTGTGAACTATTTTATGAACCATTTGGGTAAATAATGTTTTTTGAAGGGTTAGGTAACAAGTGTATGACATATAACCAGCCAATTACCCACAGATTTAACAGAAGTGATTATTTAATAACATCTGTCATTTTTTTCATGTTTCTGCAATGTCAATACAACATTATGTAGATTGTGCAGTTATAATTATTGCATTCAGAAAAGTTCAAATTGAGAAATATACTGAAGCACATTACTTTCTAATGCTTCTTCGAATATCAAATTGTAAAATGCATTGACTCATTCTTGCTGAATTCTGACTCCTCCTCGCCCCACTGAGAGTTCAAATGTGTATGTGAAAGGTGATTTCATTTTCAGTTCTCATTCCTCTCCAATACGATCATGAGCTTACTAATGAGTAAGTAATTCATGATGCTGAATGGTCTATCACAAATTGAAGATGGTGGTCTAACAAGTTTGTTAAGCACTGTTTATGTCCATGTTTTGGGAACACATTTCAATAAGTTTGGCTCCTCTAGAGCAAGTACATTTTAAGTGTGTCTTGTACTGTAAAGGTCGAAAGATGCCCTGTGTTGAAGTGTGAAGCACCTTACACCCCCACTAACACAAATTTGGGCTCACAACACAAAGCAGATAATAAATAAATAAAAATGTGAACGTGCCACTATACTTCATTGTGCATTGTTTGTAACCTCGAAACATAAAAAAATATCTATTATTGTAAACAGATAACCAACTTCCAATATATTTTTTTTCTACCTGACTGTGATCCAACCAAATCATCTCAGCACTCTACTGCCCTAACAAAAAAGTCAGCTATCTACCAAGACAAAAAAAATAGTCACCCAATAATGTGTTTTCCCTCAATGCCCGCCAAACCCGGAGCCGTCTATGCGTTTCATGGAGGTGACCTTCATGACACCTAAGCTCATAGCTCATTATGTCAGACAAAAGTCCACACCAAAATCAGGTTCCTGGATGAGTGTCAGTACATCCACTAAAACACCGTTCAATATCTATTGATGTCCATCTTTACTCCACAAATGATTTTGCTCCTTGAAATAAGACCAACACAGAGCAACAAGGGAGGACGTCTTTGAGCTGACACTTCCTGCTGGGAAGACAGAGTGCTCACCGCTCGACTCCACGCGTTATTTATCAAAGCCTGTCTGGAGGAGCGCTTTGTGGAAAAAGATGGATGTTTTTGATGTGTAACGTGGCCGCAGTCTCGAAAAGGAGGAACCATGAGAGCTATTCTCAAGGGGCGGGGGTGAGGGGTTCAGGAGGAGGGCCACATTAATGAAGATTGTGAAATGATGGGAGTGTACTGATGGGATAGAAAATCGGACATCTTCTCTGTTTTTATGTCAGTGTTAGTCATCAAATTACCAGCACATTTGGATGAGACATTCAAATCAAAACCTTGTTTCAAGGGACAAACACATTGATACTTTAATGACACAATTAATAGTGAAGTATGTGGCTGGCTGAATGGGTGTGTGCGTGCGTGATACAAGGGAGGAGGTGCAGGGGGTTTGGCTCTTCGCCTAGGATCATTAAGCACACAAGAGGAGCGGCAGAGGGAGGAGGACGCTTTGGAGGGAGAAGAAACAGTCGAGACAAATACTGACAAAGTCGGACACGTATAGAGGAGAAGAAATGCCCAATTTCGCAGGCACCTGGAAGATGAAAAGCAGTGAGAATTTCGACGAGTTACTAAAGGCGCTGGGTGAGAATGTTTTTCTGAGTAACCTCAGGTGGGAGCTTTGTCAGTGAGAAAGCGGGCTCTTGTCTAATGCTGATGAGGATACTTGCAATACTAGAATTAGACTGGGACTAATTCAACAGTATTATAGTAATGTGTAGTGTTTGAATTTGTTGCAGGAAGTAGAAGTATCAGCTTTTACAATATATTCACTTATTTGCTTTAGATGTCCATTTGTTTACGTTTTACCGCTCATTTGCAGGATGAAATACATTATTATGGACAGTAGAGTTAAACAGGGAAAAGAGGGCCAATATTCCTCTTGTTCGTTTTCTTCTCACTGCATTCAACATTTGCTGAGCGCAAACACTGCACTTCTTTACACTGCGCTTCTTTACAACATAGTTTGTCTCAAAAATGAATTTGTTTCAAATTTGGCACCCTTCTGCTGCTCTATACCTCAAGTATCAAATTTGAGACCATTACAAAAGGGAGTGAGGTGAGGTCATGAAGTTTTGGGATGAACTCCTGTTGTAGTGAAGTTGGGACAATGTTACTAAAACAGAATACAATGATTTGCAAATACTATTCAACCAATATTTATAAAAAAATAAAAAGACAAGAGATCTGATGGCCAAACTGATAAACATATGGGAATGTTTTTGAAAATATTGACTCCTTTAGAATTTGTGCCTGCAATGCATTTAGATTTTTTTAATTTATTTTAACCTACAATCAATAAGCATTAGTTTGAACATTAAATATTTTGATTTGCAAATCATTGAGGATAAGTGGTTCGGATAATGTATTTGGGCTTTCTTATGCAACTTCACTGGAATTGGGGTTGTACATTCACCTGACTTGGATGAAGGTAACGTTGGTTCAGTTCCCACTAGGTGACAGAGTGATGCGTAGTATGGAGTATTTTGGCCAACGCCATCTGGGATAGGCTGCAGTTCACCTGCAACCCTGAACATGGAAAGTTGTCAAATGAATTAATGGCTAGATGGAATAGATAATAATAATAATAATAATAATAATAATAATAATAATAATAATAATAATAATAATAATAATAATAATCAATAAGTGTAACACATTGCAGTTTCTTAAAAACAAATGACATTTGCAACGAACTAGATAATTACCAACAATTTATACAGTTTGTAACCGGTAAAGTAATGATCCCATGGCATCCATTCAATTTCAATCCTGTTTATCCTGTTATGGGTTGCAAGGGTTTGGAACCTCAGAATACTACTTGTCGCCAGTCAGCCACAGGGAACATATAGAGCAGTGGTCCCCAACCTTTTTAGCGCCACGGACCGGATTATTGTCAGACAATATTTTCACTGGTCCACTTTTACGTGGATAAATACAAAATAAAATAGGACCGGCATAAAAACAGTTTTATTGTGGTGCCGAAGGAAAGGACATGCAGGCGGTGTCGCAAAATACTTTAGGAATAGAAAGAACGGAAGTGCGTTACCACATGAATACCGCGTTCGCAACACCCTTTAACCTTTAATTCCATGCGGGAATTATGTATGCGAACATCACAGTATATTATAATAATAAACGTGGATCCACTGTATACTTTGCAATTTTAGCAGCGTCCTCATAACATTGCGCCAACTTTGGATGGATGGATGGGCGTTATTTATGTTTACGAAACCGAGAGAATCCGGTCCATTTTTCAAAATAAAAGATTGTTGAGACTCAGATAAAACGGAAATAATAAAAATATTTATTCTTTTTTGTGCGGCCCAGTACTAAATGATCCACAGACCGGTCGAAACTGGTCTGCGGCCGGCTGGTAGAATACTCCCACTCACAGCATCACTGAGGCGGCGCTGAACCCACAAATGCACTACTACACCATCAGTGACCTTTACTTCTTTGGAATGATTAAGGACAAATTCACACGAGACAACTCGTAAGGTGCTTCGGGACAGTTGGTACATAAAGCTGGTCTGTATTCTCAGGTGTGAACTCAATGCTGAGGAGAGTGGCCGGGGCGGCCGCTTCCAAGCCTCATGTGGAAATCCGGCAGAATGGTAGCCAATTCTACATCAAGACTTCCACCACGGTCCGCACCACAGAGATCAACTTCCTCATTGGCGAGGAGTTCAACGAGGAGACTGTGGATGGAAGAAAGTGTAAGGTAATTTCATAAAGAGTTCAACAAGGAGACTGTGGATGGAAGAAAGTGTAAGGTCATTTCATAAAGATCACGTAAGAGCCATCATGTGAACAAGAAATAAATTGAACTGTCATGGGGAAAAAAATAGCTAGAGACAATCTGCTGAACTGACAGTAAATCATAACATTTTATTTTTTTCCCCTTCCTTACACTGACATTTCGGACACAATCCCAACTGCGCTAAATTCAAATCAGTGTGCTTCATCAGTAGTTCACTTGAGGACAGAGTTGAATGATGTCCAAAAACATAATGTGAGACATGACTCATTCTTACCTTTACAGAGTTTGGTCACTTGGGAGACAGAAAACAAAATGTATTGCAAACAGACTCTATTGAGTGGCAATGGACCAAAAACCTTCTGGACCAGAGAGCTCAGAGGGGATGAACTCATTCTGGTTGGTATTTGATTTTTTTTTTTCGGTTGCTATTATTTTTTTCAATACAGTATTTTGTTCAGATGCACATGAAACAAGTGCATCAGTCCAAGATGATTAATGCAAAGTTTTGACTGTGTCAAAAAAGGTAATAATTTGACAAACACATTACAATGGAGCCAATCCTAGATTTTGAGCGAGAGGCAGGGTACACCCTGGGCAAGTCACCAGACGATCACAGGACATGTACAGTATAGATAAAGCATTCACGCTTAAATTCACACCTATGGAGAATAGAGTCCCTAAAACCAGCATGCATACTTTTGGAATGTGGGACAAAGCCAGATTACAGAATAAAAGGAGAGCGCATGGAAATACACCGCAGGAAAGCAGGAACTGAGATTGGAACGGTAAATCACAGTACTGTGAGGCAACCAATTATCTATTGTGCTGACTCAAAGTTCTGCAAAATTTCAATTTGGACATCAGTGGTTGTCACTGGACCCAAATGCAGAGAATAAGGTTTGCTCTCAATAAATAAATTCATTAGAAAAAGGCAAAAAAAAAAATCTACTGGGAGGAATCAAAGACTAAACTAGATAAGATTGAAAATAACAAACCAAAAACTAGGCATAAACTAAAAAAGGCTTATTCGTCTACACAAGGGGCGAGGCTGATGAGAACAGGAAGAAACAAAACCTAATGAGCAAGACATGCAACCGACAAAAAAAAAAAAAAGACACAATGTGAAAAACTCAATGTAATATAAAATAATAAAAATATTGTAACAGTGGTCACCTGAAATTATTGACAAAAAGGAAATAAATTCATCAAAAATAGTTCTGTCCACCAATTTGTTGCAGTTTAAGAGAAGGAAAACTCAGCTTGTGCTTTCCGAGTAAACATCAGGGCCCACTGGACATGATGGACCAGATGGGCTACAAAATCCAGATGACAAGCTCCTCTGTACTGACTGTGACTAAGCATCAATCACGTAAATATTTGTGAAGAGATGTAATTTGGATCCATGATGTGCTTTCAGCAGGACAAAATCTGTTTTTATTCAAGATAAGGGTGTGGGTGTCCATGTGGAGTATTGGACTGTAAAACGATAGGCACATGGGGATGGATCATTGGGAAAAAAACAAGATTGTTTTAAATTCACAGTGTGAGTTCTACTGGGCAGGAGATGGATGATGTGAAGTTAAGTCTAGTATCACAATGTATAATAAAAAGAACACTAACACCATTTCTAATAGCAGTCATAATATTTTGGAGCATAGTATAGCAGTTTACACATCAGCCTCACAAATGGATGGATTGCTAATAACACTATATTAATAATAATTTAATAAACAGTAATCAGGGAAAATATATTAATACTTTTAAATGCAAATGAATTCATCAATGATTCTAGAAATTATTTAATAGTGACAGCTCAAGTTTTCACTTTTACACCAGTCCCCTAAGATGATGATGTCCAGTGATGAAAACCGGTTTGACACCCAATGCAACAAAATGAGAATTGAAAGCAAATATAGCCCAATATACGGAATCTTCACAATATTGCGCAATATAGTTTAGCATCAGGTCAAGAGTTTCCAGGATAGTAAGCTAAAAACAGAGTTCGCAAGTCATCTTTTTATTGTGCCAGGGTGCTCCCTCTGCTTCCATTTCTACAGCAGACATGGTGGATTACAACCGCCCTCAGTGTGATTGAGGACGGCCAGACTTAATGACCACTTTGAGCCAACCCTTAAAATGATAAGTGGCAGTGTGGAAAAAAATATCGTTATTCTTCATGACGGGAAACTCCTTCTTGCTTTAGATTTGAGAGGAAGAGTGCAGGCCTCTAATGGGCACTTGGAGTTGAGAGAAGAGTCAGGTGAAAATGTGTGCCTTTGATAATCCTTCGCTCTCCTTCACCGTCTAATTGGCCTCATTGATCACGGTGTGGAGAAATGCAAATGAACCCTGACATTAGCTTTACTTAATGCGTCCCAGAGCAACTGGCCATGTGCCAGATGGACTCGTTGGGCCAATTCATCACTAACTCGGGCATCCGTTTGCACGCTCTGCACTGCAGCGTGGCCTGAAATAATGATGTGTGCTGCTGCAGTCGGCCATAAATATTTTCTTCTCTGACTTCCATAAATCTTAAGGCGCTAAACACGGGTGCCTGGGCCACTAATTCTGTATTCCGAACAGTCAGACTGGGAAGTTTTCTTGGACTCAAGACTGGAAATTGGGAAATGCGGTGCAGAGAAAAGGACTTTATCTTGGCTCAGTGATGTTGCATATTTTATCCTCAAACCTGTTGAAGTAGTACCTTTGAACAAGAAACTTAAATTCTTTCCATGATAACGGCCAGTATCATCATCTATCTTAGGCCAAGAGTTGTAAAAAAATTTTAAGATCCTACGGGACCTCTTAAAGGGGAGACATTCTTTTTCCAAGAATCCTCCCATAAACCTGATGCCAAATTCAACATAACCACCACCTGTACCCATAAATGAACATATTAAAAATAAATTTAAGAAAACAGTAAGGTCCTATTCTTCTAAATTGTATTCATTAACAGTAAAATAAATAAATGTGACCATATAACTGTGTTCACAGCAAACCAATTACGTTCCATTCAAACTCAAGTCAGAAGACAGCTGACTTTCAAACTGTTTCTGATTAATCCTACCCAAAAGCTGAGCTGTTCTTGATATTTGTGTATTCACAACTTACAGCACCAAGCATGATCCACACAGCATCAGAGATATCATTTTTTCAAAAGGTATCAGTCAGGAACTGAGTAAAAAAGAAATTCCAAGGAATCAAACATATCATGGACACAGTTATCTAATTAGTAGTTACGCAATAAAGATGGAAAAGATTCAAAATATTCTTGCTTATTTTTTTTTTTACATCAGAAAAACTCAAAAGTATTGATTTTTCATAACCTACTGTATTTTTGTAAATTATACATTGTGAATTATATATAATATATTTATTATATTGTTTGTTTCAGACTTTTGGAGCGGATGATGTGGTGTGTACTAGGATCTACATGCGAGCATAGCAGCAAACTGACAAACATGTAAAACATTCAACAACCTGTCAATCAACAATCTGATCATACCGTTTCACAACTTCTTAAAACACTTGATGATCTGGATGTATCGGCAATATCTTTTAGCAGCATTGTGCATTCAATTTCACCGTATAGTTGTGTTTTGTAATAAATTGGTGAATACTGAAGTAATAAAATGAGGCTTCAATTCAACTTTGCATTGTGTGCACAGGCTGTTTTTTAAGTGAAGGATGCAGTGAATGCATGAAACAAAGGATGAAAAGAAAATGTAAGTATTTCTGTCTATAAAGGATTGTTTAATAACAAACACCTGACTACCATGTACACCAAGAGAAGAGAATAGACACAGTAAAAGATACAATGAATTTGTTTACAATCAGCTCATCTGAACTGTGCGGCGTTTTAACCAAAATACGCACAGTGAATACATATAAAACTAAAACCCAACTGCAAGATAGCTGGTTCGGTATTCTTCACTTTAAAATTGTGGTATATCTTTTTTTTCCTCTCAATCTTTCCTTCAGTGTCAAACTGTGTTCATGTTGTATTTCATTGTAATTCATTCTTAATGGAAAATGTATGAAACCAGAAGTTTACATACGCTATATCAAAAGACAAATGCTTTTTTTGTCCTCATTGTCTGACATGAAATCAGACTGAATCTTTCCTGTTTTGGGGCAATTGCAAATAACGTATTACATACAGTCAGGGGTGGCAAATCGACATTTGGGGAGAAAAAAAAACACACCATTTTGGCTTTGGCCGCATTTGTTTCTACAGGTAAGGTAAATGAGCTTGTTTACCTGGTGGTTGAGTAGAAGCACCTGTGGCTAAAATCAAATCGTGCCAGTCTATTTCCTTTCCAAATCTTGATTTCTCATCTCTGCATACAATCAAGCTCAAAATTATTCAGATGTACCTGAGGAGTACGAAGAATTTCAGGCTTGACTGGACATGTGGCACATTGAAGTTGGAGTGACAGGCTGAAATTCCACGTCCTCCGAAATTATTAATAAAAACCTACTTCTTTCATTTTATCCTACGATAACTACAATCTGAACATCAATGTTAGCACTTTCGGATGAGTTTTATAGTGGGTGGGCGGTCAATAAGAATTAACATTCACAGTGGGGTATAAGTATTGCTGACTGGATTACCAAATACTGGACATGGCTGACATTCAGGGATAGAACTACTATATACAACTGTGAGAGGAGGCATCCACACTGAACATGGGGAGAATTCAGCCATCCATTCGTAAGCAGGTTTCACCAATCTGTCACACAGATACGGATCGTTTTGACAAACGTAAATACAAAGAGCGAGCCGTTGATGGTTCATTTCAATCTTGAAAACTGTACTTTCCAAAACAGATGAATGAACACTGAGCGCACCAGCACAAAATGCTGCTTGGTAACAGTCAATCGTTTTTAAAATCACAATGTAGCCATGCCAGACAGTGTAAAGGTGTAGACAGTTCAGTCTTGAAGGGCATATAAATTAATTGCGTAAATCAAGGCTTGACGTTCACCAGACCACTAACACAAAAGTCCCTAACCCGACACCCCCCTGTAGTGATTTAAAAAAAAATACATTTTGCATTCAGTTGCAACTAGCTAAATACTGCCACTGTGTCATACAGGGCATCAGACATCAAGAATGACATTTAATGGACATCATTTACAAAAAAAAGTGGTTGGCTTGTCCTATTCGAAAAGTTGATTCCAGAGTTATCAGCAAGGGGAACATTCAAAACCTGTTCACTTTTAGAACTGGAAGCAACAGTTTTCTCATTACCCAAAGAGCTTCTGTAGTTCACTCAAAAGATTTTCCCATGGAAAAGAAAACCTTTTTTTCTGAATAGATTTTCCAATATTGAAAAGTATTAAATTGATCTAAATTGAGTGATGAAAAAAGCAGCCCAAAGTTGGCAAAAGAATAGGCAGGGTGAAGAACAAAGTTCCATCCGTTGTCCTTGGACAGTCCTACTTGCGTGGTCGCTGACAGGATCATTGGCTACTATGTTTTGTACTTGACTCGGTACTTGTTAACAGTGAGATAATGCAGCACCTCTGGGTTGCACGTTGTAGTACAGGGCAACAGGCCTTCTCGTCTGTCTCCCACCAGCCAACTCCGGCAGTCGTTAGCCATGTCGCTTGTCACATGCTCTTTGGCCCAGGTGTCCAAGCGGGCTTGAAAGCGTCTGTGCAGGCGTCTGTGAACCCGTTTATGGGACTGCAAGACACATCCATTTAAAAAGAAATAATTATAATAATGAAATGGACTTCAAGTTATAGTATTCAAAATTAAATCGATTAATCAACAAGTAATCGATGATCAAATGAACCGATGACTATTTTAATAATCAAGTAATTGTTTAGAGCCACAGTTTAACTTAAAATTGTCCAAATCTTCTTATTTCAGCCTCTCAATAGTAAATATTCGCTGATTTCTGTAACTGAACCTGTTTCAAAAAGGTTAGTGAGTAGAGTAAATCAGTCACTCTCATGTAATATTGCTTAATTGTGAGTTGTTTTTTAAAACCACTAAAGAAACAATAATTGGTTGTAGTGTTGTCATGATATCAGAATTTCAGTAGTCGGTACCAATACCTGTGATTTACCACGATTCTCGATACTAATTTGGTACCACGGTACAAAAACAACAAAACAGAATCCACTTATTTTTAAAATAACTAATTCAATTAAAACTGCTAAACTGAATAGTAAACTTTATACATTAAAAATGAGCAGCAGTGGCATGGAGCCTTCAAGTCACACATCAATTAAAAACAAGCAAGACTGATAATAAATAACAATATTCAACTATATACATTAAAAAAAGAGCAGCAGTGGCATGCAACCTCTCAAGCCTCAAACCTCTCAAACATTATTTGCATGTTGGCTTCTTCGAATCTATAATTGCTCTGGTTGCATCCGCCTTGAATGCAAAATATTTCCACACACGACTCTTTGAGCGACCTAGCTTCTCAACAAGCCGGCGTGTTGGACTTCCACTCCCACCTGTTGAAGTCATTGTTATGAAAGACCGAAAGTTTTCTTCTTCAGCGCTGCTGACTGCTGCTCCATGCTGCTCGCATGCGTATACTGCCTCCTTCAGTTTCGGCAAGAATCAACGTAGCTCGCCGAGTGAAAAGTTAAATATTCGGTAGTCGGTACCACAAAAAGCAGGTATCGACGTATTTTTTGTGTGTTGGTACCAAATTGGTATCGAAAGTATCGGTTCTTTTGACAACACTAATTGGTTGATAGCGTAATTAGGGGCAACGGTATTGTAATACATTTTAATGCAAAGTGAAATCATCAAACAAATAATTGATAGGATAATAGATCCTAAAAATATTCTACTTCAGAGGACAAACAGTCAAAGAAAATGTATTGCATTTACGTGTGTCAAATTAATGTTTAGACCCGTTTTGTGTTCCAAGGCTGTAGCTGACCCAATATCCAAATGAGAACAAGTGGGACAAAAATAAAAGGATAAAGAAGAAAAAACTGTGAGTGTGGCTCTTACCTGATGAGCGCGTGTAAGTGCAGTGTGCCTGTACATGAAGTCCTCGGATTTGCAGACATACACCATCTTGTAGGAGTTAAGCTTGAACATGCACTCCATCTTCAGTTTGCTCTTGTCACCTTGCAACTCGTCCGAGGGGCCTGTGGTCATCCTCTCCTGTTGCAGCTGTTCCCATCCTCTCTGGCACTTCCTGATTCTCCTCAGATTCCTGAAAGCCAAACAACGGTTGACAGGAGTAAGACACGATGACTCAAAACAGTCAAACAACACCTGAATAGTTAACATATCAAAAGTGCATCCTGTTTACGGGTTAGGTTCAAAGGGTATTTTTATTGAGTTCAGCATGTCACATGCTATTTCACAGCCTTGTACACACTGAAAAGTGCTGTCTAGTCAAATTTGAGAAGACTGTCCCTTTCAAGAACAATGTTTACACCCATGCATTGCAACTCACCAAGGAACAGAATTAGATAGGAGGTCAAATCATTCGGGATATGGGGGATCTATAAGAGCAGCAGAGGCAGCAGTCGTAATATTTCCAATACAGTGACATTGACCGTAGCACAGGGACAGTGAAAATTCGCACGAAAAAAGGAGAACAAGTCATTTTAGTGAGCCCGACACTTTGCAGATACGAAAATAATCACCCCACCGCAATGAAAGTTTGAAATATGTACTTACCGCAGAGAGTATGGGTGAGCGCAGACTGAGTGCATGAGGCTTATTTTTGCATTCAGGGCTCCACTTAAAAAGACAAGACACAGTCTTTCCAGGCCAATTTCGGGTCAAACTGTTAGAAACAAACACTACAGAATTGCTGCCTTGTTGAATACCAATCCCAAATATGAGCGGAGATCACTTAAGATGTTCACATACTGCCACCAACAATGCAGTGTTATGATTATGAGATGAGAACCAACCGAACGAAATCTGAGAAGAAATTGGATCTGTGCGGCCACTGAGGTGATATTTTTTTTTTTTGTGAAGAGGGGCAGAGTTTTGGCTGTGCTGCTGACATCTCATAGATTTAGTGGGGAGGCTGGGCAGGGGATAAAATGATGTAGGCGAGCCCAATGATGAATCATAAATCAGAGAAAGCAATTTGTGCAATGGGTTGAAATAAGGAAAGACAAAGCAAAGCACAGAAACTGGTCAGGTTGTTTGAAGGCCTTTTGAAATGTATATGGTTATGGACAGCCATCTCAAAAGACAAAAAATACTGAGTGCTCGACTTGACAAGACAGGCTTCACATGTGGAACATGAAGACAAACCAGACATTGACAGGCCCTCGTGCACAGCTCAAAAGTGTCAAGAAAGAAATAGACCAACATATGAACATACAATTTAGAGGATCATTTTTATTGACAAAGCCTATTCCTCTTTACAAGTGATGCAGAAAATGTGCTTCACCAGAGTTCAAAAAACAAACTTGAGCACAAATCTCTCAAATGGTGGTAAAACCTCACCCACAACAACAACAGGGTCAGGGAGTGCACGTTCCCAGTCCTTACAAACGTTAACACTGAATTGAAACAAAGGGACGTGTTAGGTTGTTGACAATTGAATTTGCAAACAGAGATGAAGTCACGTACAAGACTCTTGCTTTGAATACAGTTGCAAAGATGGCATGATACGCTCAAGATATTTTTCACAAAGTCCTGATACAATAGCTTTCATTATTCAATAGTCAAAGTCGTGCCGAAGAAATTGTAAAAAACAAAACAATGCGACATGGAGTCTGCCCCATTTGTTTTACTCTGTTTGTGATTTTCCAAACTATGTCGCGACGCCACACACTGAAAATCGTTTCAACTCAACACAAGCAAACTCGTAATCAAACCAAAAGTCTGCACAAGTTGGAATTCCAAGCCATGATAAAGCCAAACCCTTCTTAAAAATCTTTTAACTCATAAATAAAAACCCATTTAAAAAAGGAACTCAATAATTGAATACATAATTCCCTTTTGTTAAAAGAATGACTATGTAAAGTGCAATCTTCCATGAGAGGCAGAGGTCTGAAACTGAACAAGCTTCCGTTGCAACTGTGGCATCACATCTTAACTCTGCCTAACTGTGTTGTCAGTCCATTACCACGCACCAAAACCATAAGAGAGACTTTTTGTTTCCCGATGTGCTATTGCTCTTGTTTGTGAGGAGTTGTTTGGCACATCAACAGCTGAGGATCAGGACGGAAGTTGAACGAGAGCAGACAAGAGGGAGACATGGCTGGGGCCTCACCTGGGCAGGAACACTGGTTTCTGGGCCAAATGCTCACGCAGCTCTGCAGAAGTCGCATCTGAGTTCAGGTATCTGCCCACATAGTCCGACCACCTCTGTCGAGTACATGGCAGAAGAACATTACGACCTCATCTAACGTTTAGTGACTATAAATACTAAATGTTTGAATTCACATACTAAAATGATCGTGCTTGATTATTTGAGTACTTGCCTCTGCAGGCTCATCAGAGTTCTCCTCTTCTGTGTCCAGCAGCTCCATTCCCATACAAACAGAGTCTTGGTTCTTCATAAACATCAGCTGCACCAAACAATAAAAGATGAGAGTTCTGTGTGCATCAGAGAGTATGGACAAGCTTGGGTTTACAGTACCTTGAAGCAGTTCTCTTCAGACATGAGCTGTTCTGATTTGCGCTGGTAGGTGCCCTCTGCTGTGGCCCGGGACGCCTGAGTGAGCAGGGAACCACCCGTGGCTTTATTGGCAACCTCACTCAGGTACAAGTCCATCACCCGCACACATGCGTCATCAGTGACGAGGTGTTGGAGCTGTAAACGACAATGACTTTGCAGTAAGAAGACGCAATTCACCATATTTCCTCGATCGACTATGGGGGAGATTGAGAATAGAATCAGTTGTGTGGCTGCACAGACTCCATTTTTTTTTTTTTTTATCTATTCTTGAGCTACATGTCAATAAAAAAGGACTATGCCAACCTGCCGGACGATGCTCTGGATGAGTTTATCCATTGTGAAGGCAATGTAGGCATGGATGGTGAACATTTCCCTCAAGGAATCCTCATACTGAGCTGGTTCCATGTTACCATCCAAAAGGTTCCGCACCATTTCCAGAAAGACGGAATAATAATCCTCTACTTCAACATCCACTGGAAAAGGAACAAAAAGTAAGTGGTGGACATTTTCTTTCATCACAATATTGTAAAATTGAGTGCGGTTTCAGTACGGCACACTTACTTGGCTCCCTCATCTTAAGTTGGAAGGCTGTATTGTCATTCTTTTCTTTTTGGAGGCCAAACATTTCTTTTTCCCAGTCTCTCTCACGAGCATCTTCTTCAATCTGCTTCTCAGCGTACCCGTAGATTCGCAGCAAACGAGAGCAGAGGATGTGATGAAGGCGCAAGAAGATGTACCAGTAGTTATTCACATAGAACAAGTTATAGGCCTCATCGGTGGCACGCAACTTTTGAGCTGCCATGTTGCTGAAGAGGAGCTTGGACTTTGACGGGTTGCTGCCTGGCAGGCCATTATGTTTTTTGCTGCCATCTAGATCTGCATCCATATCCTCCACTTCCTCGTCATCCTCCTCCACATCAGAGAGCTCGCCTCGCCGGGCGAAAAGCAGATCGGGGATGAAGTGGCGTATGATCTGTTTGATCTTGTACTTGTCATCTTTCTGGATGCCAACTTGTCTCTTGACATGGTGAATAATGAGGGCCGCGGCATCTTCTAGTATTTGACTGTCTTCGTAGGCCAGGTTCATGTGTGGGCCGCTAGGAGGAGGAATGGCAGGATCCTCTGCGGCACGCTCCTGACGCTGCCACACAGCCACAAGTTAATTTCTTAGACGGTCACGTAAATGTTGGACTCATTTTGTGTTTGTATCAATCGCTTACCTCATCATACAGCATTTCTATTTCACTGAGCAAGGTCTTTGAGCGAAACACTTTGGTGTCATTCTGTTTGAAGTTGATGCCTTGGTGGTCGAGTGACTTCAGATAATACTTTTCATTCTGTTCCCGCCAAATTTTGTTGAAGCCTCTCTGGGCTTCTCTCCACTCTTCTTCTTTGATCTTTAACCTGAAGCCATGAACGAAAAGGCAAAGGCTCAGTTCCAGCGCGAAACAAATGTATTGAATTTAAATATTTTGAAAAATAATACATGCTATTAACCTTTTTATCACTATGGGGACACACACAGTTGGGTTCTTCTTAAGACCATCAATGATGTCGTTGGCTCGGTCTCCGTATATCCTCTGAATAGCTTTGCGGTGAATGACCTCTGAAGAGCTGCCCAACGTGTTGTCCAGCTTAAAGCGCAGCTGCTCCTCCGCAGACATTCGCGAAAGCCTCTGTTGGACTGACTCGAGAGCTCGAATCGTGGCAAGATTGGTCTCCAACACAACGTCAAGCTGAGGGGATGCAATTATAAAAAATTGAATGCAGACCCCAAATGGTGAGAAAATGGGCGGCCATTACAAGTTGCGTCAAAACTGTCGAATCATTAAAATAATGAATGAAATTAATAATAGAAAAGGACATTGTTATATTTGGGCTCAGTTCTTTATCTTTATTGCAAGCTACATTAATAGTAATGACCAGGAGGTTGCCTTCTCAGTTTAACTATTTAATGTATGCCAGAAAGATTCAGAAACAGCTATGGCGCTTCCTCTGCGAGATTGCAGAAGAAGGCCTAAAACCCACCTCCAGGATCACTACTCTAATACTCTTGGCCGCCCTCCTGCAAGGGGGAAACTCTGCCTAGCCTGTGTGATAATGTGTGAACTTGCAGTCTTCACTGAGATCAACTCATACGTGTGTGAAAAGACGTCATAGAGAAGGGAAAGCCAGTGAAAGCAAGAGAAGGTTAACAACAAGATAACAGTACAGCTCAAGCTACCAAGATAATCACATGTGCCCAAGAGGCCAATTCTAACGGCACCAAACTTGTATAGTCTTGCAATACAGCATCAAGAAAAGCATGACAAACAGGCACATTTGTCTTGTATTTTAGAAGAAACGAAAATGTGACCATGTGTACAATGGATGGAAAGCTCCTGAGAAGACAATTGGAAATAAATTCATCTTGCAGAGGGAGAAAACTGGGCCTCTTACCTCAAAACGCTCATCTTCACATCTGTAAATGTGCTCTTCATACTGTGTCTTTTTGGAGCTTACAAAAGTCGAATCTTCAGACCATGATGGAAATGACACCCATGTGTCATTCAGAACCTGAAATAGGACATTGATTGATTGATTGATTGATTGATTGATTGATTGATTGATTGATTGATTTATTTATTTAACCTTCACTCTAAAGAGATCAAAACCCAAAAGGAGCTGATGGTCAACTTTTGACTAACCTCTCTACATAGTGGCGTCCTTCCGGTACATTTAGGCTGCTGATAGCTCTTAGGGAGAGCTCTGTAGCTGGAGCCCAGTCTCTTGCAGGACGCATAGTCAATCTCCATGGCGATGCCCTCCGTTGCCCGCTCCTTGGGTAAACTCTCCGCATGGCTCGACTCACCCTGACTTGATTCTCGGTAGCCCAGGAAGTTTTTAAACCATGTAAACAGTTCTGGGAATTTTCTGTCAATTGTGACATAATTTACGTGGAATACAACGTTAATACAAATAATATACTGTAACTCCATATATTGTTTGAAGAATTAACATCTAATTTAAGTGTGCAGCATCATTGAATTCAAGTTAAGTGTTTTCAAAGTTACCAATTAATGAAATCAATCAGAAAGGTAATATGAACTTACCCAAGAAATGGGATGACTAACTGAACCAATTCAGCACGGGAAATCACCTCCTGGTTGAAGATGTGTAAACAACGCAGGAAGCTTTCATATGCCTCAGAGCTCCTGAGAGCTTTCTTGACCTGTTTGCAATGACAGTCAAAAGTACTTTTCATTTTATGCTCACATGAAAAGAAAATACTTAATGAGGACAACCATACTGTTTGTAACAATTTTACCTTGTCAAAGAACATGCTTTCAGTGCTGTTGCTGTGCTTTCCAACTTCGCCAAAGCCATGATGGTCCTTGCCGACTATTTTGGGTTTCTTCTGCAAAACATCAAATAAATACAGCTATGTTAGGTTGATATATTATTTTAATGATAGTCTTGTTGATAGCACATAGAACAAAGCTATGTCATTTTAAAAAGCAGGGATTATATGAAGAGTACATTTACCTTGAGAAGGGGTGAGACTCCCACAGCTCCGGGTTTTTTGACAGTCAGCCCATTGTGGCTTAATTTCTGTTTATTGTTTGGTACTGGTCTCTTTACTGTCCCGCCATGATCATTACGCACAGAGTCTGCCCTGTCAGGTGCAGTTTTCCCAAGCAGCTGAGCAGAGGAAAGAGCATAAATATCGCATTATACAAATGTTGCAATCATTTTACAGGACACATCTGGCTTGGAGAACAAAAAGAAAACGATTTTACAAACATCCCTGCTATTTGTGTATGCTGCACCCCAGAACTAATCTGAATTGGAGTCAAAGACAGCTACTGTTAAAGCTACAGACGCCAATGGGTTTTGGTCATATTAGGAGCTGATAAACTACTCACCATTGAGCTGTTGGCATCAGGCAGGAACTGTCCAAATTCTGACAGCAGGTCTTCCTGATTCTTGAAGAGTCGCGCCACTTGAGTATAAACCTCCTGCTCAGTCAGGGCTGGAGTGTAATTGCCTCCTGCCTCTTTGGCATTTCGCTGCTCTTTCTGCAGTCAATGGGCATTTATTAACTAAGTTGACAAAATATACAATAGTGCTCATACAAAAGGTTGGAGCGCTTCCTGACCTGGTATGTATGCAGGATTTCCAGAAAGGATTTGTAGATGTCTGGCTGACCCTGGAAGCGATTCTTGATCTTGTTGACGTAGTTTATCGCGTGGTTGAATTCCACTGGCTGATTGTTCTGTGGAGGCGGCCCACCAGACGGTGTGCTGCTTACTGGTGTGTGAGACTGAACTGAAGGTGAGCGCGGTGAGGTGTAAGATGGGATGGATGGGTTCGGCTGGCTGGTGGGCGTGTGGACTGGAGACTGCATGGCCTGTTGGAACAAAAACACATGTGGAACAGACAACTATTAGAAAAACCTAGGACATATTTTGTCCAAGTCATGAATCTAATGGAACTAACCTTGTTGACTTTATTTGCTGCAGGCTGGGTGGGGACAGGTGGGGTGACAGTAGCAGTGTGTGGGCCAGCCTGTGGCACAGTCTGGTGCTGATGCTGGTTTAGAGGCTGGCTGGGTGGTGCACTTACGGGGGGGATGTTTTGAACAGATATACCGTAAGGCGTGATGTAGTGAATCTGGCCTGGCGTGGTCACGTTGACCAGATCGTTAGTTTGAACCTCAATTTTATATCCAGGTGGCAAGAAAGTATTGAAGCCCATAATGAGGTCGGGATGGCCCTTGAAGAGTTGCGACACGCGACTGATAACACCTGGAGTGTCTATGCTGTGATTGAGAAAAACGTTTTTTCTTGATTTAAAAAGAAATATATTGATGCAATTTTTTAACATATTGTGTAGATTACTAGAGCTTACCTCTGCGATTTAAATTCTTTCATAATATCCAGGAAATCATTATACACTTGAGGCTGATTTCCAAACTGAAGCTTCACTTGGTCAAGATATGACAAAGCATCTTCAACCTAAAACAGAAATTAGTGCACCAACGTTAATGACTGAGGTTGAAATGACAATTTCTCCATCATTCCCAGTAAATCATAATGTCTCATCACTGGTGAGCTACTTTTAGAACAAGCCCAGGGGGGGTTTACTTATGTGGTCCTTGGACGTTACCATAGGCACCAGGTTGTTGACGCCTGGTATAGTGTATCACGCAACCAAATGCACACACATTTAGCCATTTTCAGATTCGGTCCTCTTTTCTTACCTTCAGACGCTGAAACTGCTGCTGTCCTTGTGCTGAAGTCATGGGCGCAGTTGGATGCACATGACCTTGGACCACCCCAGGGGCCTGGGATTGGACTGCTATGCTGTGTGCATGGGCTCCAACATGTTGTGCAGAACTGTTAAGTCCGTGCCCACTTGTGCTCTGGGGCATTGTCGGCACCTTTTGGAAAAAAAACAGTTTAGACCCGTCTCTAAACGGGAAACTCAGTCAGCAAGAACTTTAGCTTGAAGACATCTGAGACTCAGATCGACTGGGAATGATTGAGTGGTACTGGGTGGTTTGAATCTGAGTTTCCTTCGTGCTCTCTTAATGTTGTTTGACAGCTCTCCCTGGACTTGTGTCAGTACTGGCTTTGTCACATAGTCTATTTTAAAACATATCTGTTAGGGCCAAACAAGTTGTACACTGGTTTGCTTTCCTTGGTGATCATCAACAGCAATTTCAAGTTTCTCTTGTTATCTCGTTGATTACTGGGGACGCTAAAACAATATGTAACATTACACTATTGTGTCGGAAATGTAGTCGACCTGGGATAAAGTGTTTGTTTTCAATCCAAACCGACAGGAATATTATTTTTAAATTTTATCTCAAGTGCCCCCACCTTGACCCAAAATTGGCTCTATCAAACAAAGAAATTATTCAAACAAAGGATTGTTAGGATCGCTCCACTGGTGGTAATGTTGAAATATGTGAATGAGTGACATATTAATAAAAAATTCCATCTGCATCGCACCTCCCTTCCATGAATCTACTCATTAGAATGAGGTTGCCATTGGTAAAAGTAATCTATGGAAATACTTTGACATAAACCATTGTTCCATGGGATTACAAAGCATCTGGTGGTGGCCCTCAAAATATGACTGCTTGCCACAACTTTGTCCTTGAACACCATTCAAATACAAAGAGGAGGGGTTGCCTACAGACATAAAGTGTGGGAAATGGTCTTAGCGGAGCCTGCTGTAGCACCATACCTGGTAACCCTGGGGTAGAGAATACTGGATGCCAGATGATGGCTGCATATTGTCTGTAGCTGCCTCTATCACAGTGGTAGTTGGGGCTAAAGCCCTCTGTTGGAAGCTTTCTGCAATGCCCTGCACTGGGGTATGCGGTTGCTGGGGTGCAAATATGGGTTCCTGGTCCTCCACATGCCTCTTCATTGTTGAAACATACTCAAAGGGGCTACAGGAAAAATAAATAAATAAATAAATAAATAAATAAATGATGAAAGACAGTGTTTAACTTATATTTGTTACTGAACTTGCTTTGTGGAGACTAGAGAGTGGTAAAAATAATAAGAAAAAACCTGATCAGGTAAAAAAAAAAAAAGATGAGGCAGTTTAACTTATATTCATTAGAAACTAATCTTGTTTTGTGGAGACTAGAAAAAAAATGCTGATTAGGTGTATTTGCAAAACAAAAGACAAGTGATCCTAATAAGGATAAGGTTATAACCAGAAGAGAATGGATGAAAAGACAATTGGATAGTAACCAACCATACTCTCATCTGTGCTTTTAGTTTAGTTAAAATGTTCTCTTGAGTATGTGTTCTACCTGAAAATATTATCTGCCGTGTTAGCACACAATACAATTACAATTCTTTATATCATAACACAAAAATGTCTTATAATTTAACAATGGAACATTTTTGCGAATGATCAACGACTGCAAGATAGCTTTCAATTTGGACTGTAACTAAGACACTAAATCAATCCGTTGTCACTATTCATTGGTTACACTGGTGTAGAGAGGCAGAGCATCACACAGAGGCATTTTAAATATTTTACACCCCTCTAACAAAAGAATCTAACCAAAATGTTGTCAACACAGCGTTGTACAATGTGGTCTACTTCAGACTTCGCCAAACTTTTTTGAGCCATGGAACATATTATACATTAGAAAACTCTCACGGAATACCATTAAATAAAACATTACAAAAAGTGAATCATCTAAAACGCATTTACATTACCCTTATGAGCCCTCTTTTTTTTTTTTTTTTTACCTTAAAAGCCCCTTCGGCACCAGCTTGTGGCATCTTCTTTCAGAAAGAGCACAAAACAGCAAATAGGTAAGTTTTCAGTGACTAACAGACGTCAGGTCCTAAAAGAGAAAACAAAATCCACGTGAACATATGAATAATAAACTTTGACTTTTTTAAAATAGGTTGGTAAATACTGTAAATTGAAACAATGGCGATTTTGTCTAATTCAATCACAAACAAATGAGAAATATGGGCATGTTTGAACACAACACTCCCATTTGTATGGATGGCAACAAATGCCATGTAACTGAAGAGCATTTGATTTCTATGGCTATCATTACTTGTCGGAGATCGATACATATTAAGTGACAATGAATCATGGCAGACAGGTGGTTGGGAAAAAGGTTCTTTTTATGTATTATTTTAAATAAACGCCGCTCATATGCATTTCATATTATTGCAAACACCAGGATTTCGAAAAAGTTTCATTTGTTGACGCTCCCTGAGCAGGCAGACGTCAGAGCCTTGGGTCGGTTCGGGAGGGAGAGGACGCGAGGCGAGCACAGTGCCGCTTTGTCGACTCGCTGCTCTGCACCAAATTGGGACAACACGCAAGCGGAGCGCGCGGTGTTGAGGAGCAGGGATCGTGTCAGATTCATATCCAGTCGCTAGTATCGTCGCCCAAAAGGCTCAAGGAATTTGCTGATGAGTTAAATACAACGAAGGTGGCTGTGTAACGATTCCAAAAGCTCCGATTTGCTGCCGTGTCGCTCTTGTTGTTTCGCTGCTGCCGTGAGGCCGATCCTTTTCCCCTCCCCCTCCCAGTAAACGCCGACTTTAACTCATCCGTTGTCGTCGAGCCGACCGCTTTCGCTTGTGATGGCTGACGTTTGCATTCGCCCGAAATGAAGTTAGGTGGCGAGCAAGCGAGTCTTTGCCACTCTTAAGAGTTGGCGATATAGGCGATCACCCTCGACAGAAGGGACAGATGTCGGTGTCTTATGGCAAGTTATCGCCTCCATAGATGACAAACTCAAAAAGACGAAGTGAATGTGCTGGGTCGTTACCCTTGCGCTAGCTTCCACGTTACGACGAGTACAGCGTTAAGTTTGGTTGGGAATTCACAGTGCTGTCAAGTAAAAGGCTTTCACGTTGATATAAACGCTTGGCTCACAAAACTTTGCAGCGCACGCTGTGAACTAGATTGAATCAAAACGTCTTGCCAAGTCCTCCTTTATGCTGTTAGCCTGACAGCTAAATCAAGCTCAGAAGAGCAGTCTTACCTCGTTAGCCTTACTCACAGTAACTTAATAGTAAAAGTAAATGCCCAATACAAACTTCACATTTCAAACAACCGGAAGACAACAATACATAAAAACACTGCCAACAAATAATCGGCAAGCGCTCAAACGCTTTCCTATTTGACAAGGTTATGTAGCCGCTAATGTGCTACGTTAGCACAACAAGCACCCTCACCAATGCAAGCTATGGTCAGCTAACTAGGATACTTAGCTTACCTCGCTGGGCTGCCTCCAGCAACAACGCTGCCACATCAGTGACAAAATTTCCCCCCAGCAAACCTCACAGGCGCATTAAGATGGCAGTGAAAAGACGTACGCTTTTGACTGCTTGTCCACGAAAATCGACAAAAATGAAATAGTCCGCGCCATTAACAACAGGGTATGTATGAAGCGGCGTTCGTTGAACATTAGGGGCGTGACTCTCATGGAGGAAGTTTCCTCCCAGTCTTTACTCTGATTGGTTACTTGAAAAGATGAAAACAAATACATACACTGAAGCGAGAGCCTGGTCAACTTGGAGGGTGGAGATAGATAGATACAAGTGTTGAACTGGTTTTACTGTACTGTCACATGGTGTAGAATTAATAAAAAATATTTAAAAATTACAATGATTCATTTTAATCCCTCTATTTAGCCAAATATGGTAGAATCTGCTCACAGTATGATCCAGAGCAAGCAATGCTGCACTGCAAAGAACAATAATAAACACATGGCTTGTATCACTTAACATTATATAGAGTCAACTCCAATAAGGGATTTATGACATAAAACTTTAAAAATGCTACTGATATTTACTAATGTGAAATGTGGAGATACATTTTGCAATCAAATCTGAATAAAATGGCATCACTCAGACACATCACTACAAATCTTTGCCTTTCTAGAAATAGAATTAACTTGTTTCACAATAAATGGTAATATTTTATGGATCCTTAATGATTGATGAGTTACTTTCACTACAGCAATTGCCATATAAAGCTGTTTCTATAATCATATTTGGGTCTACTAAGAAGAGTTTAGATATTTAATTACCATAATAATAGTAAAATATTAAAAACAAGTATTTTAAATCGTTTTATTTTGTAAATAAGCTGGTTAATCGACTATAAACAGATCAATATATACCAAAAAAGACTTAGAATGAGAATCTTTATTGCCATTGCTTAATTATTTTATTACACCTGTCAGTTAATAATAGTTCAAGTCTAAAACAAAGGGTAAATCAATGAAAAATAAAAATTCCCAACAAAAGGTCCAAAGTAGCATCTGACTAGGCAAAAGACTTTACTGACTTAGTGGCTTTTGTCATAATCAGCTTCATCATCTATTATTCTTGTACAGACAGAGACTATGCTAAATTTCCCATCAAAATTTAGTGAATCAAGGAGTATTGAAGATATATGCAGAAAATATTCAGGATCAATCCCACTGCCATGAAAGAGACTTGCCCTGGAGCTGCAACACAAGAGAGGAAATACTGATGTTGGACACTGGTTACATTCAAGAACATTTTAATTCATACTTTCATTCCAGATGACAGGTAAAATGAAGCCTATTGCAGTTGAATCGGGATTAGAGGGAATGTACACAAAGTCGCTGATGGTGTAGGGGTACACACGCCTGACTTGTGTGCGGTCAGCATGGGGTTGATTCTCACTCTGGCAGTGTGCATGTGGGTGTGCCTGGTTGTTTGTCTCTATATGTGCCCTGCGACTGGCTGGCGACCAGTTCAGGGTGTAGTCTGCCTTTTGCTGGATGGATGGATGGATGGATGGATGGATGGATGGATGGATGGATGGATGGATGGATGGATGGATGGATGGATGGGAATGTACACCTTGAACTGGCCTACCAATTGTAGGGCACAAATAGACATTAATGTCATTCACAGATGTGCGAGACACAATTTCACCATGCTGCGTAGATTTTCATGCTCTACAAAAGATTACAAACTTTTTGTCTCACAAGACTAATAGGTCCCCAATTCCCTCGTCTTATGCTGAAAAAAGGTTAAATGAGGTGCGTATTCAAGTGCATCTTACCACTTGCGGTGCTGGTGACTTCAACTGCAGCACTTGTAAACGTGGCAACACTTGAAGATGGAGCCGGTGTGGTTACTACAAGGCTCACAGGTCCTGACCTGACGGTGAAGGTCTTGCTTTCCACAGACGATCTATTTAAAAAGCTTTGGTTGCACTGTCTTGCGCACTTTTGAGAGGGAAGGGAGCTAATGCACAAATCCAACTCACACTTCACGTACAGCTGTGTGACAAGAGAAAAAAGGAAAGGTTTTTATTTCCCCCCCCCCCACAAAATTACCTTATTACTTTCTTGTGAAGCACACATTTCTAAGCAAACATTAATCAAGTATGTTTCCAAATAATGATAGAGCAGAATTTAAACTAAAATGTATGTTTAGTTTGGGAGTAAGATGACAGCGCTAATAAACAGCTTGATACTAGAAACAAAAAAGTCTGGTATTGAGGGAAATTGGGTCACTCGTATGTCAAGGCATCACTGGAATGCTTAAAGAATGGACAGAAAAAGTGCAACTGTAAAACAAAACGACTGACCATATTTTGTACTGTAACCAGGTTGGACAAATCAAGGCGAAAGATTCTTGCATGGCTTGTTGCTCGAATCTCTTTTGTTGTGCTGGAAGCTTTGCACCTATAAAGAGATGTGATGGACTTAAAAAAGATTCTGTATGCGATTCAGGTATTGTTCATTAAAGTCTCATGTCACTGACCCATTCTCTAAAATAATGCTATTTTCAGCAAAGTCATCAGTCCCAGACTGCACACAGCGTTTGATATTAAGCTCAGCTCGCTCCACAGTCGTGTTGGACAGCAAATGGAGGTCCAGCTCTTTAACCCTGGACCCAAGTTGCGCTTGGAAAGCACGGCTATGACGCACTGGTGCTGAATCCCGCCGCATTCTCCCTGGCAAAAGACCGAGGGGTTTGAATTGTGGATGGTTTGTGTATATAGCCAAGGGACCTTCTCCTGGCAAGTGAAATTCTAGCCGAACATCAGCGTCATCAAAGACTGTTGTGGGCACAGCAATGTTGAAATTTGGGCCTCTGGCTTGGACTGCAGGGATGCGGCAGGCCAATGGGACAATGAGGGAGGGCCGACGGCTGATGATGGAGTAAGGACGGACACTTTTCAAGGTGTTGGTGTAGACCAGCTCTGTACCAGCATGCTGGAAAACAGGAGAGGATGTGTACGTTTCTGGATTGGAACTCCAGAGAATAAAGTGGGATAGATTAAGTAAGTAAAAAACAAAACCCTCCCCAAAAGGATCACGTCAGCCTTTTACCACAGTTTTGGTGCCACAGCCATCCAAAGCAATGCGAGCAGTGAGATGAGTGTCGTTGAAGATGACGGGACAAGCGGGGCTGTTGAGCTGAAGCTCGGTCAGGTTGATGTTACTCAGTGAGGCAACAGGAAGCACCAGTGTCATCTCGGTCTTATTACAAATCAGCTCTGGAGGCAGACAAGATCACGTTTTAAGGTTAACCCATAAACAAGTGACAGTGTTGAAACAATTCAACCAGAAAAATTCATAGGTGGAGGGGAGGGAGGGATCCTAACCTGTCCCATCAGGAAGTGTCCTCATTTCTCCTGCAGTCAACAAGAGCAACAGCTTGAAATATACATTGCTACACTGAAAACAGTAATAATGATAACAATCATAGCCTTACTTTGATACAACCACACACAGTGAGGCTCTGACTGTAAACTAGAAAGAAAAGTGAAGATGAGACCTTTTAACAACCATCCAATTAACGAACCAACTGCTTAGATGTGTTATCTTTCTTTCTTTTGTGAGACTGTGAACATTATTAATATTTGTTTCACCCAACTATATTTGTACTTCTGTGTTGATTTATTTTAGAGTATCTGATTTACAAAATGTGGCATCAGTTCAGTTTACATACCTCATGGAATTGGCAACAAAGCAGATAGGAAGAAGATGAGAGAGAGTGTTTTCCCCACGGACCCAGGACATGGAAATTTGTGACATGGCACCAATTGAAGTGAAGCCATACACAATGAGTCCTGGTTGGCCGACGACTGCTATTTCTGAGACACTGCAAAGCACAATGAGGACCGTTAAAATGTAATTGCTGCTCACAAAACACCAACAATGTGGAAATTAAGAAGATTTATCATCAATGACACTAAACAGATTAAGTGCATTGTCATCATGCCAGTTACTTTTGTCTCATTCCACTCTAATGAGGGTGAGGCCTTTAATATTTGAGAAGTGTAACCTTTGGGTATTCTTTTGAATGAGGAATTCTGCCAATAACTTTTGGAAGAGCTCATATACAAACAACCCAAGATGGCTGACTTTTGGGCTATAATTGGTTCACAAACCATGAGAGTGTCACTACATTTGGAGTTCAATGCATTCCATCAGCGTTTCATGAGACAAGTATCATCTCACAAAAAGACATCACAAATGTACTCCTCACTGTTAAATCTGGGACTGTTAAATTGGAACAAAAGGTGGATTTACAGGTCAATTGGATCTTCTGTGATCTAACTGAAGGGCATTTAATTATACTGCCTGCCAATCTAAAAACTGAGTGATGGGCTCAACGATGCAGACCAATTCAGTCTTCAGAAATAATGTTCGGGCCAATGAAGTGAAAATCGATAAGTTTCCCAATGCGCATTAATCACTGCGTGACATGACACAATATATATTAATAAATAAATATATTAGTAAATTTGAACTGAGAAAAAAGTAAAGTAAGGTTTCTTCCCGGTGTCATCAGCTACCAGGAGGGCAGCTGATTTTTAATAATAATTTAAGATATTAAATTAAAAGTGTAAGTAATTGATGAATGAAGAAGCGTTCAAAAATATTTCTCCATTAAGTGTTTGATGCAAGAATACAATCCGCAACAGAAATAAGGATTGTGACAGACACACCTTTCTTTTTGGGACATGAATTCGGCCGCAAACTTCACATCCTCGAATGGCAGGACATTAAATGTTGCATGCTTTCTTGGGGTCTTTCCTGTTGCCACAGGGTTGCCTGTACAGCTGGAGGAAGACGGTTCCACTGTAGATAAATAAAAGTACATCAGTCACAGTACATAATATGGAACAAGTCTAAAGACAACAACATAGTTTTAGTCTTACTACATGTTCCGATATAATAAAATGGACAAAAATAGGACACTATTAAAGTCTAATCCAATAGTGACAACCAGCTGCATGTTCAAACACACCGGTGAGGGACAGGTGCACCGGAACGGAGCTTAGTGGATGGCTCTCACTGGTTTGGCTCACTTTGGGGGTCGGAATGAAGTCTTCTGCCATCATGTAGATGGAATACTGCCCAACTGGTGCTTTTTCAGTAAACGTCAAAGCACATGCATCCTAGACAAATTCAATGTGAAATGTGCGATAAAGACAGTTGACCAAGATTGAAATGATTAATTTCATTTTTGCCTTTTGAATGACCATTAAAAATGACAGACAGCGAATAATATAAAATAAATAATTATGATGATGAACTGGCATGGCTTGTTTGTCCTTGTTTGTATGTTATTTTCTCAGTAATTAAAAAATGCCATAGTGATTCAAATTGTGAATACTAACTGCACGCACACCAAACTGTACTGCCCTCTTGATCCATTCATTAATCCTATACAAAGTTTTGTTTGTAAATTTTGGGGAAAAATAATCTGTGGCTATTTTGATCAACAAATATCCTCTAAAATAAGGTCATTAATTTAACAAAGCGAGTGGTAAAGTGTACGTACATTCCTTTTTTCATGTAGAAAATCATGCACCGAGTTTAATTTTCAAGTCGTACTGACCTCGTTTAGCTCGATAAAAGAGTGTGGAGAACAGTTGAGACACTCTCCTTGTTCTTCCACAGCAAACCGGCATCGTACCCTGTCACCATCCGGATCTTTCACTGACAGTTGGATGTGGTGAGGGCAGTTCTCACGGGTCCTGCTCCCAGAAATTAAAAGGCATAATCTTCAGAAATCTTACGTAAAGTAGAAAAGATTCCTTTGAGATGATTTGATTAATTAAACTGGTACTTTTCCGTTTTTCCTGATGAATATTTGTATGATTGTGTACATTACCTTATTGGAGGAGGCAATGCAACAAAAGCAGGTTGATTGAGTTTCCCAGAGTTTGCGCGTATATGTGGTCCTGCCTTCACTGATACATAAAAGGTGGTGGTGGAACTAAAAAAAAGAAAAGGCCAGATTCTAAGAGCTGAATATGTAAATAACAATAATTAAAAAATAGGAACATCGAAGCTGGCAGTGTTGTTCAGTCTGTTATTTTTACACTACAAAAAAAGACAGTTGTGTATCAATAAATTGAAAAAAAAAAACAGTGAACGAGGTCTCATACCTCAAACTGATTGTGCTGTTGTAGTTACTGGGGACCACTTGCTCCCATTGGCGAACGCACCATCCCGAGTTGGGTTTGGCGCCACTAAAGGGGGAGGAAGCTTTGTGAAGGGTGCAGTTGTCCCCTTCAGTACACAGTCCAGTTAACGGGGGGCATGGATTGGATGCAATCACGGTAAAATGAGCTCTCGCCTGCAAAAAATCCAAGAGGAGAAACAATGTCAGCTTTTTACAAATGTAGCTTGATGCCAGTACTAAAACCAATACAAAAGGCGAATTGAGCAAATGTTACCCACAGATTGCCCTCCATCACTTTGCAAGGGCACAACGTGGACAGTGAGGCCAAGGGAGGAGGCTTCACAGGCCGGCGCTAGCCAGAGGAGAGCCAGCCTCTGCACCACGATTGCCAATGTCAGTCTGTCAAGCATCTCAGCTCTTCATTCATACAGCATTGTTACAGCTTTAACAGACAGCAGATGTTTTATCAGTTAAGAATCCATCACAGCAAGATATAAGTGGTACTTTGCAGAAAACATGCTGACAATCTAAAATTCACATTAAAAAAAGAAGCTGTCATTTGATAACTGCTAAGCGGTGTTACAAATGCTACAGAATGTGACAATTCTTCTCGTGAAGAAAATGAGTGTTGATGAATGACAAGAATGTAGGGGACAGGTGCAGGCAGGTATTTCTTTCTTTTCATGGGAATGCAAATTGCTACGCCATCAATGTCCACCGTAACGAGAGTTGTAAAGGTTAAAAAAAAAAAAAATTGAAATCAACTCATTAAAAATATACATACATTTATATATATATATATATATATATATATATATATATTTTTTTTTTTTCTTTTTTCTCACAAAGAGTAACTTTTGTTGAATGAAAGCAAGTAACATCAAAATATAGCAAACAGAGTTCGGGGCTCCTCGACAGGTTGCAAGTCCTCGCTGACAGCATTGGAACTACAAAATCAGACTGATATTTATCAGAAAGCCAGTGAGATTAGACCGTGTGTAGTGTGAACAGTCTAGCCTGAGTGACTCCTGATGCCTAAAATGCCAAAAGAAATACCAATAAAAATACATTGTTTTCTACACGTTATCTTTATTATGCTCGTCAGCATATTCCAGCATATGTAACAAATTAAATGAATGATTACCTGTCATCAGCTCCATCATTGGACCTAATAAAGTCTCACCTGGGTTAAGTGAAGAAGTAAAAACTCACACATCTTAACGAAAGGTGGAGTTAAGGAAAATTTGAGGCGATAGAGAATGAAGTTAAACTGGCTGGACCATTGACAAACACTGCATGACAGGAGGAGGCCTTACATAATTGTTTTTCTTTGTTTCCTCACAGTTGTTTGTCTGACGTTAAGTTGTTACCCCACATGAACAAAGTTGATAACGCCTTGAAGAAAAACTATGCTCAGTGAAGGAACTCAAAATGGAACCCTTGACTAAATATTAACGATAAAAAAACATATCGCTTTAATTATGTGATCCAAAACAATTTTATGAGTCATGATTTGTTGCGGCTGAGATCAGAATTTCAGACACTGGCTAACACATTTCACTTCAGAATAGACTCTTGAGATTTCATTGTACTCTGCGTAGATATAAAGGCTCAATGTGACAATTTTTGCAAAGCAGCCCCAAAAGACGCACATAATCTGTAACGAGGCCATTATCCCAGCATTGTGCCTAGTCAAAAAAGATGTGCAACGTGGAGGGCATTTTGTTCTGGGACAATGATTGGTACAATGTAATATTGAGTAACTCTGGGGAAAGTGCACTGCCAAATGTTATTCAGGGTTCTTTCAAAGCCAAAGAAGCTGATTGCTCATGGGGCATGAGCTACAAATCCTGTTTAGAGGTGGACAAGTCTTACTTACACTTACAGAAATTAGCTTTGTTGAGGAACAAAATGTTCATTTTGCTACAGGCCAATTTTATCCCCCGCCCCCACATAGTACAGTAATTCATTTGGACCACACAAATAAACCAAAACAGGATTTTCATAAAAGTTTTATTGCGGTACATTTGACTGTTGAAAGTTGTTTGAATTCCTTCTTTTAAGGATGACTACCAGCAATTATAATTAAAATAGGGTATATTCGACAGTTGCAAGTTGTTTGAATGACCCTTTTTTTTTTTTTTTTTAAAGGATGGCTACCAACAATTATATCTACACGTACATACAGTATTTAATTGGAACACAAGAGGGCAACAATTAAACTGCTTAGAAATCATATTTATTATATTTCTTGGCAAGAAAAACAGAAATTTAGGGATGGGCGGTACACAATTGCTTCATTCATTGATCGTTAATTCAAACACTGGTTCTTCTGGTTAAATGTGTTTGTGATCTAGAACTAGTCGTCTCATTATGTAACTCTGGAATGATTTATCCCCATCTTGTTATGATTCCATAACAGAAGCATTTTATAATTGTTTGGTCACATAAAACTTGGCTCCATCCAAAGATTGGATGGGAGATAGTCTTTCTTTCATGAGAGAGTTTCCTGATTTTGGTCAGATGGATTGGGAATGTTTTTTAGTGCTTTCAAATGTCTCATATGAAAGCTGAGAGTCATGACTCTTAAAAACTTGCATCAATGCAGCAGGATATTGCCTGTGTTTTACTGACCATTCTTAACTTGGAGCATTTTCTCCTGAAATGACAAATTAAGACTTGTGAGCAAACTGTGCAATAAGCAAAGTATTTTAAGTCAAGACTTACTTTGATCATTGTTTCCAGCTTGATGGCGTCCGCAGCGAACTTGCGGATGCCGTCAGACAGTTTTTCAACTGCCATGCGATCCTCATTGTGCTGCCAGCGGAAGTCCTTCTCATCCAAGTGGACCTTTGGCAGATTGCAATTCTTTGCTGTTGATGCAAAATTAAGTCAATGTGGAAATTCCATACTTGGATTGTGAAACGCGCAACAGGCCAGGCTATTGCTAATACTAACTCAAAACCCAAAAATCAAGTGACGGGCTTTGTTCTTTTGTTTCACTTTTTGATGCACAGTGCATATGATATCCTAAGTAAATCAGTTTTCTTTTTTCAAAGGGAATGGTCCGGACTTTTCCACAAGCACAATGAAAGATACTTGCTCTATAATATAACTTTAGCAACTTTTAAACTTACACCCGGCCAAAAGAACTACATACGTCAGTCTGCCACCACCAAAGTGGAACATTGGTGGAATTTGAAGATGCATTTTTTTTTGTTTGATGTAGGCGAGCACTGCAACGAAACAAACACAGCAGTACCTGTGTCCATGGAAAGTGTCTCTGCGACAACGCTGTGGTCCTGACTGAGCTCTGCAAGCAGCCCAGGAGAGATAGTGAGCAGGTCGCATCCAGCCAGGGCTTTCACTTGTCCCGTGTTTCGGAACGAAGCACCCATGACCACAGTGCTGTAACCAAATTTCTTGTAGTAGTTGTATATCTTTGTCACACTCTGAACACCTGGGGGGCGAAAACAAAATATCAGGAGAATGAGGAAGTTAGAGAAAAGAAAACTACAATGACATGGTTTGGCGATCATGTCATCATCAGAAAAGCAGCCAGACCAGATTGGCAATTAACTGCCGCTGTAATTTCAACAAATCTATATCCAAAGCCCTGTTTCCTGTGTTAATGGCAGCAAACAAGTTCCGGTTGTAATCAAAACGTATTCTCCTAGCTACAGAGAAAAACATCTTTTGTGTTTAAAATGTCTTATTTTAACTAGAATCCTACGTCACATTTTGGACAAAGGTAAAATTATTTTTGTGTGATAAACAAAAAAATCCCTGTTGAGGCAGATACCGCATGCCAAACTAGCAACGTGACAGTAGTTTTTAGATTCAAATCATATAATCAATGAATATTGTTGCACAAATTCCATTTCAGAAGTTGGCGGTACTGCACTAGTCATGCCAACTAATGTCATCTCTCATTTTTGTGGAATAGCTGATGCAGCCCAGACACAGCTAGATTCCATCTCCAGCAGGCGCCATATAAATTAAGTTTGAGAGCCTGTCCGCAGTGACCAACATGGGTTCGGAACATCACAAGTATGGTTTTGAAATATTAATTTTAGTTATACATTTTTTGTGTCGACAGGAAAAACATCAGTACCTGGATCTTCATGGGGCTCGTAGGTTTTGCGGTCCGTGTTTTCCTTGTACCAGTCGAAGATGCGCCCAACAAAAGGCGAGATGAGCGTTACCTTTGCTTCTGCACATGCCACTGCTTGTGCAAAAGAGAAAAGCAGCGTCATGTTGCAGTGGACGCCATGCTTGGCTTCAAGCTCCCTGAAACAGAGCATATTTACAAAACACTTGTGACTGACTATCAACATTAGTCCAACATTGGCACTCTTCCACTGGACCAAAATACAGTCTTATTCAATTTTGGCTCCTCCTGTAGGGAGTGTGACAGAAATTAAGCTGATGCAAACATCTCACACTCACTTGCCAGCTTGGATTCCCTCCCATGTGGATGACAGCTTGATGAGCACCCGCTCCTTGCTGATCCCAGCTTCCTCGTAGAGTGCGATAAGCCTCAAAGCCTTGCTCACCATTTCGTCTTTGTCAAAAGACAGTCTATGAAATACAATTGTATTTACAGTTATAATTATTACTCTTGGTATATGGGGGTAATTGTATATCGATTGATAATGACTTAAAAGTCAAAGCAAAACCACAGTTTGCAAAAGTTGCTATGTCGTGTACAAAAGGGAAGCTTGACCTCTCACTCAGACATCATGACCTTAAATGTTCAACACAATTACATTCAAATAGTTGTGTCTAATGTACTGCATGTTCGCTATAATTCATTAAGAGGAAGTGACGAAAGAAAAGCAAGCTACAGACGGCAAGCGAATGTGATTTTCAAGTATTAGCTTCTAGGTTCTCATTTCATAGAAAAATCTGTGCATTTTTTTTCTCCCAATGTTTCAAAAGACACCACTTTTGATTGTATGTGCATGTACCTGGCGTCCACCTCAGTTGAGACCCTGCCTGGGACCTTCTTGAGGATCTCAAGACCAAAACTCACAAACAGCTTGTCCATGGTGTTGGCAATCTGCTCGTTCTCAGTTCTGGCCAGCAAGGAAATAGGCAGGAAGTTTTTTTTTTTTTTTTAAACCGGTTTACAACTACAATCCTAAACATGCGCTATAAGATGTGCAGATTGCACAATTTGAGCTCAAGCTCTAACCCACCCGCCCTTGGCGATCCCGTATTTGATGGCCTGATCCAACAGGCTCTGATAGGCTGGCATTTTGGCAGCGGCAAGGATCAGAGAAGGGTTGGTGGTTGCATCCTGAGGCTTGTACTCATCAATGGCTGCAAGATAATGAATTGGAACAACATTAGAATGTGGATTTTTTTTTTTTTTTTTTGTCCAGTTCAAACGAGTTGACAAAGAAAACAGCACCATCTTAAGTATAAATTTGTCACAGCACTCTTTAAAACCTGCTCGGTCAGTTGAAGCAGGCTGACAAACCGTTTTGATAAGAGTACAAGCGTACAATACTGATCGGAATTTTTTATGCATGGTTCAGTATCCAAATGTTTAATTTATGTTTATGTGAATCAATTGAACAAATGTAGTTTATTATCGTGTTTTCATACTCAAGGGTAAATTCAGTTTCTCACTCTGCCATTTTAGCATTGAAATAGAACAAAAACAGTAACATTTACAAAGAAAAACTCTGTATCAGGAAATAAACGATTGGAGTTTAGTTTTCTTGATACACAGGTCCTAGTGCAAATAAAAGATCATTTGAAGAGCTACATTAACTGGAATCAAACAGCCAGTGATAGTTTTCCAACAATGAAATGTACAAAACAGCAGTTTTGAATGCTGTGTGCCTTCCTCAAATTTCATACAAGTGATGAGCCTTTTCATTCAGCTTGTTGTTTGTCAGCTTTACATTTTGGCAGCCTAGTCAGAGATGCCAACTCTCCAGAGAACAAACACATCCCTGTTCTGTTCTGGCGAGTGTTCTAACACGTTTATTCTTCCAATAATAAGGAAGTATCCACAACATTTTTCAACTGTGACATCACAAGACAGCGGCACAGATATCACATCTATCTGATTGCGGGATCCTGTGTACCAACCACCTTGTGAAAGCATACACACTTGCAAATTCCTACTTTGTTAGCTTCCGGGTAACAAGCTCAAGTGGATAAATGCAAGCCCTTATGGCGGATCTATGCGTAAAAATGTTGTTCCGTCATTTGATATACTATAAACTAAATAGGCCAAGCCAAAGAACATGCTAAACACACACAAATATATACAAGACGGAAACATTAATGAAATTTCAAACACTAACTTTCTGTACAATGTCATAAAATAATCATTTTAGTGGACACCACCGAACAGATATGAGAACTAATAACAGTTTTGGATAATTGTACAATACACAAGTCAGTTTTTTTTTTTTTAAGTGAAATTACTTCAAATTTAAAACAAAAAAAAAAAAAAAAAAAAAAAAAAAGATGTTGCATAGTTTGCAACATATCCTACAAGCCTGCCTTACACCATAAACACAAGTTAAGAAAGTACCTGATGTTTCCACATAAGTAGCCATATACAATTGTCCTACAAAAGAGAACTTCAGTGCAACAGGTAACAAGTAATTAATGAAAGAATTTTGCAAAGAAAACTGGCATGAGATCAGTCTTGAAGATACCACTGCTATTCATAATTGTGTATCGTTTTATTGTCTCATTGTTCAATGAAATTTCAGATTAGTTAAAAAAAAGTTTGCAAGGGGAAAAGTGTTGGTAATTTAAGTTTTGCATAATTGTTATAAAATATTTTACATGTCACTTGGTGATCAAGTCATTATTAAAATAAAAATGAGGAAGAAGCTGGTTGATTCCTAACTAGTGTGTCCACCTAAGACGTACAAACTTGACATTGTGAGTCCCAACCACTAGACACATTAGAGAGCCCTGAGAGCTCACGCGCACCACAGACACTGCTCTGGAAGATCACATGAAAACTAATTTATTTCCTTCAAATTGCATGTCTTTGTTTATCGATTTATGCCAGGGGAAACAACCAACCTACTTGTTGCCATTCATACAACAATAAACATGCCTGGCTTCCAATCTGAATGAAAACATTTATGGGCAAATCATCATTGTTTCAGTATAAATACTTGTGACATTTTAGTGCAACGGTTTGCATGAGCTATTTCTAATGTAAACAATGGGTTTGAGGTCAGTGAAGGATGAATGATCGGTGTATTTGAAAGAAAAGTAGTTTGAAACAACTCTTGTGCACTGTAGTCTGGCGCTGACATTTTTTGGAATAACGTAATAAACTTAATTCAGCTACGGTTCTCTTATGACACAAAAACACTGGTTTTGTTTCCCAAATGCAGTTTTAGTTTGCAAACTGTTATGTCATCCTGACTGTGCAAGCCATTCTGCGTTTGCATCACAATTACGCCACTTATTTCCTCATCAGGAAGTTTCATGCATAGGTCAAGGTAAATCAGGAAGTATAAACTATATAAATGTTATTTCACAAATAATTTGACATTTTTTTATCCACATATACTGTTAAGTTGCAGTATAACGTCAGAGTTGTTGAAATACATGTTTCTTTTAACCAAGCCACGCGAAAACATTTTCTTTTTTTAAAGTGCCTCCATAGCGACGCACAGAACTAGTCCACTTTCAATTCGGTAACCTGACAAATTTAGCAGATTAATCGGATTAATCAAACTTGAACAACAAGTAGATACAAACAATACAAACTTCCAACAAATATTAGAGTTGGCTGGTGGAACTGCACGGGCCTTGTTCGCGCGATACGAGCATGCCTAGCAGTCCCGCTTGGGTTGATTATTTACGCGGCGGTCATTCACATTATCCATGCAGCACTCCTGCCTACTTAATCCAGCACGCTAACCGGCTAGCATTAGCCGCTAGTGGAAGCGCGCATTTTACCGTTAAAGTCTCCCGTGTCGGCCACTACTACGGTGTACTTCTTCAACTGGTTGAGTGCCGACTCCATCTTTCGCCGCTTGTCCGGAGACACACTGAGCATGCTGAGCAGCGACTGTGAGCTTTTTATACACAGAAAACACGTGAGCTCAAACGGAACGCAAGCGTTACGGGAGCGCGCAGCAAGTCCAGGAAGCAGGAAGCAGCCATCGGGTGCGCGCACGCAGCGCAGTCATTAACAAACGCACACAGAGATATCAGCAGCCCCCCTAAAACAAAGAGGCTTGTTATACAATATATACAATTCCTGGGTCAGTCCAATTTTTAACCCAAATTGGGTTCGTTTTAACCCAGAAAAGACATGACGGGAATGAGCCAGCTACATCACTTAGCTTGATTTGCTGAAAAATAAAAAAGTGACTTAGAACCAGAGACTGGATATCTCTGGGTCTACTGTAAAAGAAGCCCCCCGGGGATGCAAAAGACATGAGTCAACAAAGAGACTGCAAGGGGGCACCCAGATTTGAACTGGGGACCTCTTGATCTGCAGTCAAATGCTCTACCACTGAGCTATACCCCCTGCGGTTGGGCCTTCGATTACTTGACAAATAGATTGATGACTAGGAACCAGAGCCAGCTGAAATGGGTACCTGTTGCTCTACTGTAAACTGGGTAGATAACCTACATGAAAGACATGCCTGGAAAAACACAGTGAGGGGGTACCTTGATTTAAACTGGGGGACCTCTTGATCCGCAGTCAATACCACTGAGCTATACCCCTGTGTCATTTAAGGGTTATTTCTTGACAAATAGTGACTTAGAACCAGAGACATTTCAATGGTTATTGCTGGCTCTGCTGTAATAGAAGCCCTTCAAGTGGGCAAATGACTTGTACCTGTGGCTCTGCTGTAAAAGAGGCTCCTCGAGCAGACGACATATACGGAATGGGCCAGTGAGGGGGCACCCAGCGTTAAACTGGGGACCTCCTGATCTGCAGTCAAATGCTCTACCACTGAGCTACACCCCTTGGCTTAATAGCTTTGATTTCCTAAAAAAAAAAGTCACTTTGAACCAGAGACCCGGTACTTCTGGCTCTGCTGTAAAACAGCCCTCTGGGGGGTAAAGGACCTGGGTCTACAAAATAGTCTGGAAGAGGGCACCCAGATTTGAACTGGGGACCTCTTGATCTGCAGTCAAATGCTCTACCACTGAGCTATACCCCCTGACATTGAAAGAAATTTTCTGTCACACACACAAAAAAAAAAGGCTTAAAATCAGCCACGGCTAATGGGTGACTCGGGCTCTGCTGTAGAAGAAGACTTGTGTCTAGAATGAGCCAATAAGTGGGCACTTAGAATTGAACTGGGCCTTCGAGTGCTCTATCACTGAGCTATATACCCTGGCTTGATTTAACAAAAAATAAACAAGTGACTTAGAACCACAGACTTGGTACCTCAGGCTCTGCTGCAAAAGTCACCCAATGAGGAGCAAAGACGTCGATGAACAAAGAGTCTGCAAGGGGGTACCCAGAGTTGAACTGGGGACCTCTTGATCTGCAGTCAAATGCTCTACCACTGAGCTATACCCCCTGACTTTGAACGAAATTTTCTGTCAGACAAAAAAAAAAAAAAAAAACACTTAAAATCAGCCACGGCTAATGGGTGACTCGGGCTCTGCTGTCGAAGAAGACTTGTGTCTAGAATGAGCCAATAAGGGGTCGCTTAGAATTGAACTGGGCAGTCGAGTGCTCTATCACTGAGCTATATACCCTGGCTTGATTTACCAAAAAATAAACAAGTGACTTAGAACCACAGACTTGGTACCTCAGGCTCTGCTGTAAAAGTCACCCAATGAGGAGCAAAGACATCGATGAACAAGGAGTCTGCAAGGGGGTACCCAGAGTTGAACTGGGGACCTCTTGATCTGCAGTCAAATGCTCTACCACTGAGCTATACCCCCTGTGTTCTTTGTCATGGAGCTATATAGCCTGACTTGATTTACAAAAAAATGAATACCTGCCTGTACCTCAGGCTCTGCTGTAAAAGACACCCAAAGAGGGGCAAAGACCTAGATGGAAAAAGAGTCTGGTAGGGGGCACCCAGATTTGAACTGGGGATCTCTTGATCTGCAGTCAAATGCATTGCCACTGAGATATACCCCCTGTGTTCTTTGTTACGGAGCTATATACCCTGGCTTGATTTACAAAAAAATGAACATGCCTGTACCTCAGGCTCTGCTGTAAAAGACACCCAAAGACGGGCAAATACCTTGATGGAAAAAGAGTCCGGTAGGGGGCACCCAGATTTGAACTGGGGACCTCTTGATCTGCAGTCAAATGCTCTACCACTGAGCTATACCCCCTGACTTTGAAAGAAATTTTCTGTCAGACAAAAAAAAAAAAAAGGCTTAAAATCAGCCACAGCTAATGGGTGACTCGGGCTCTGCTGTAGAAGAAGACTTGTGTCTAGAATGAGCCCATAAGTGGGCACTTAGAATTGAACTGGGCAGTCGAGTGCTCTATCACTGAGCTATATACCCTGGCTTGATTTACCAAAAAATAAACAAGTGACTTAGAACCACAGACTTGGTACCTCAGGCTCTGCTGTAAAAGTCACCCAATGAGGAGCAAAGACGTCGATGAACAAAGAGTCTGCAAGGGGGTACCCAGAGTTGAACTGGGGACCTCTTGATCTGCAGTCAAATGCTCTACCACTGAGCTATACCCCCTGTGCTCTTCATCTCGAAGCTGTATAGCCTGGCTTGATTTACAAAAAAATGAACGCCGGTAGCTCAGGCTCTGCTGTAAAAGACACCCAAAGACGGGCAAATACCTCGATGGAAAAAGAGTCTGGTAGGGGGCACCCAGATTTGAACTGGGGACCTCTTGATCTGCAGTCAAATGCTCTACCACTGAGCTATACCCCCTGACTTTGAGAGAAATTTTCTGTCAGACAAAAAAAAAAAAAAAAAAGACTTAAAATCAGCCACGGCTAATGGGTGACTCGGGCTCTGCTGTAGAGGAAGACTTGTGTCTAGAATGAGCCAATAAGTGGTCACTTAGAATTGAACTGGGCAGTCGAGTGCTCTATCACTGAGCTATATACCCTGGCTTGATTTACCAAAAAATAAACAAGTGACTTAGAACCACAGACTTGGTACCTCCGGCTCTGCTGTAAAAGTCACCCAATGAGGAGCAAAGACTTCGATGAACAAGGAGTCTGCAAGGGGGTACCCAGATTTGAACTGGGGACCTCTTGATCTGCAGTCAAATGCTCTACCACTGAGTTATACCCCCTGTGTTCTTTGCCACGGAGCTATATAGCCTGGCTTGATTTACAAAAAAATGAACCCGATGCATGTACCTCAGGCTCTGCTGTAAAAGACACCCAAAGATGGGCAAATACCTCGGAGGAAAAAGAGTCCGGTAGGGGGCACCCAGATTTGAACTGGGGACCTCTTGATCTGCAGTCAAATGCTCTACCACTGAGCTATACCCCCCTGACTTTAAAAGAACTTTTCTGTCAGACAAAAAAAAAAAAAAAAAAGGCTTAAAATAAGCCAGCTAATGGGTGACTCCGGCTCTGCTGTAGAAGAAGACTTGTGTCTAGAATGAGCCAATAAGTGGGCACTTAGAATTGAACTGGGCAGTCGAGTGCTCTATCACTGAGCTATATACCCTGGCTCGATTTACCAAAAAATAAACAAGTGACTTAGAACCACAGACTTGGTACCTCAGGCTCTGCTGTAAAAGACACCCAATGAGGAGCAAAGACGCCGATGAACAAAGAGTCTGCAAGGGGGTACCCAGAGTTGAACTGGGGACCTCTTGATCTGCAGTCAAATGCTCTACCACTGAGCTACACCCCCTGTGTTCTTCGTCATGGAGCTATATAGCCTGGGTTGATTTACTAAAAAATGAAGCCCAAACTACCTGAGGCTCTGCTGTAAAAAGACACCCAATGAGGGGCAAAGACCTCGATGGAAAAACGAGTCTGGTAGGGGGCACCCAGATTTGAACTGGGGACCTCTTGATCTGCAGTCAAATGCTCTACCACTGAGCTATACCCCCTGCATTTCAGCCTTTGATTACTTGACAAATAAATTGATGAATAGGAAACAGAGCCAGTTGTAATGGGTACCTGTTGCTCTACTGTAAAAGAGGCCCCGCACTGGGTAGATAACCTACATGAAAGGCATGCCTGGAAAAACACAGTGAGGGGGGTACCTTGATTTGAACTGGATGACTTCTTGATCCGCAGTCAATACCACTGAGCTATACCCCTGTGTCATTTAAGGGTTATTTCTTGACAAATAGTGACTTAGAACCAGAGACATTTCAATGGTTATTGCTGGCTCTGCTGTAATAGAAGACCTTCAAGTGGGCAAATGACTTGTACCTGTTGCTCTGCTGTAAATGAGGCTCCTTGAGCAGATGACATATACGGAATGGGCCAGTGAGGGGGCACCCAGATTTGAACTGGGGACCTCTTGATCTGCAGTCAAATGCTCTACCACTGAGCTATACCCCCTGACTTCAGAAGCTTTGATCTCCTGAAAAATAAAAAGTGACTTAGAACCAGAGACGCGGTACTTGTGGCTCTGCTGTAAAATTGCCCTGTGGGGGGCAAAGGAACTGGGTCTACAAAAGAGTCTGGTAGGGGGCACCCAGATTTGAACTGGGGACCTCTTGATCTGCAGTCAAATGCTCTACCACTGAGCTATACCCCCTGACTTCGGTTTCATCTTCCTAACAGGCAAAAAAATAAAAAAAGACTTAAACTCAGCCACTTCTAATGGGTACCTGTGCTGTAAAAGAAGCCCCTCTTGAGGCAACAGACTTGTGTCTAGATTGAGCCAACAAGTGGGCACATAGAAATGAACTGGGCAGTCAAGTGTTCTATCACTGAGCTATATACCCTAGCTTGATTTACTAAAAAAATCAACAAGTGACTTAGAATCACAGATTTGGTACCTCAGGCTCTGCTGTAAAAGTCACCCATTGAGGAGCAAATACCTCGATTTACAAAGAGTCTGCAAGGGGGTACCCAGAGTTGAACTGGGGACCTCTTGATCTGCAGTCAAATGCTCTACCACTGAGCTATACCCCCTGTGGTCTTTGTCATGGAGCTATATAGCCTGGCTTGATTTACAAAAAAATGAACGCCTGCCTGTATCTCGGGCTCTGCTGTAAAAGACACCCAATGAGGGGCAAAGACCTTGATGGAAAAAGAGACTGGTAGGGGGCACTCAGATTTGAACTGGGGACCTCTTGATCTGCATTCAAATACTCTACCACTGAACTATAGCCCCTGACTTCACAGCTTTGATATCCTGAAAAATAAAAAGTGACTTAGAACCAGAGACGCGGTAATTGTGGCTCTGCTGTAAAATTGCCCTGTGGGGGGCAAAGGAACTGAGTCTACAAAAGAGTCTGGTAGGGGGCACCCAGATTTGAACTGGGGACCTCTTGATCTGCAGTCAAATGCTCTACCACTGAGCTATACGGCCTGCCTTCAGTTTCAACTTCCTAACAGGCAAAAAAAAAAAAAAGACTTAAACTCAGCCACTTCTAATGGGTACCTGTGCTGTAAAAGAAGCCCCTCTTGAGGTAACAGACTTATGTCTAGATTGAGCCAATAAGTGGGCACATAGAAATGAACTGGGCAGTCAAGTGTTCTATCATTGAGCTATATACCCTAGCTTGATTTACTAAAAAATAAACAAGTGACTTACAATCAGAGATTTGGTACCTCAGGCTCTGCTGTAAAAGTCACCCAATGAGGAGCAAAGACCTCGATGAACAAAGAGTCTGCAAGGGGGTACCCAGAGTTGAACTGGGGACCTCTTGATCTGCAGTCAAATGCTCTACCACTGAACTATACCCCCTGTGTTCTTCGACACGGACCTATATAGCCTGGCTTGATTTACTAAAAAATGAACCGCAAACTTTGTACCTCAGGCTCTGCTGTAAAAGTCACCCAATGAGGAGCAAAGACCTCAATGAACAAAGAGTCTGCAAGGGAGTACCCAGAGTTGAACTGGGGACCTCTTGATCTGCAGTCAAATGCTCTACCACTGAGCTATACCCCCTGTGTTGTGCAACACGGAGCTATATAGCCTGGCTTGATTTACTAAAAAATGAACCCCAAACTTTGTACCTCAGGCTCTGCTGTAAAAGACACCCAATGAGGGTCAAAGACCTCGATGGAAAAAGAGACTGGTAGGGGGCATCCAGATTTGAACTGGGGACCTCTTGATCTGCAGTCAAATGCTCTACCACTGAGCTATACCCCCTGTGTTCTTCGACATGGAGCTATATAGCCTGGCTTGATTTACTAAAAAATGAACCCCAAACTTTGTACCTGAGGCTCTGCTGTAAAAGACACCCAATGAGGGGCAAAGACCTCGATGGAAAAGGAGACTGGTAGGGGGCACCCAGATTTGAACTGGGGACCTCTTGATCTGCAGTCAAATGCTCTACCACTGAGCTATACCCCCTGACGTCATAGCTTTGATATCCTGAAAAATAAAAAGTGACTTAGAACCAGAGACGCGGTACTTGTGGCTCTGCTGTAAAATTGCCCTGTGGGGGGCAAAGGAACTGGGTCTACAAAAGAGTCTGGTAGGGGGCACACAGATTTGAACTGGGGACCTCTTGATCTGCAGTCAAATGCTCTACCACTGAGTTATACCCCCTGGCTTCATAGCTTTGATTTCCTGAAAAATAAAAAGTGACTTAGAACCAGAGACGCGGTACTTGTGGCTCTGCTGTAAAATAGCCCTGTGGGGGGCAAAGGACCTGGGTCTACAAAAAAGTCTGGAAGGGGGCAACCAGATTCTAACTGGGGACCTCTTGATCTGCAGTCAAATGCTTTACCACTGAGTTATACTGACTTTGAAAGAAATTTTCTGTCAGACAAAAAAAAAAAGACTTAAAATCAGCCACGGCTAATGGGTGACTCAGGCTCTGCTGTAGAAGAAGACTTGTGTCTAGAATGAGCCAATAAGTGGGCACTTAGAATTGAACTGGGAAGTCGAGTGCTCTATCACTGAGCTATATACCCTGGCTTGATTTACCAAAAAATAAACAAGTGACTTAGAACCACAGACTTGGTACCTCAGGCTCTGCTGTAAAAGTCACCCAATGAGGAGCAAAGACCTCGATGAATAAAGAATCTGCAAGGGGGTACCCAGAGTTGAACTTGGGACCTCTTGATCTGCAGTCAAATGCTCTACCACTGAGCTATACCCCCTGTGCTCTTTGTCATGGAGCTATATAGCCTGGCTTGATTTACAAAAAAATGAACGCCTGCCCGTACCTCAGGCTCTGCTGTAAAAGACACCCAAAGAGGGGAAAAGACCTCGATGGAAAAAGAGTCCGGTAGGGGGCACCCAGATTTGAACTGGGGACCTCTTGATCTGCAGTCAAATGCTCTACCACTGAGCTATACCGCCTGGCTTCAAGCTTTGATTTCCTGAAAAATAAAAAATGACTTAGAACCAGAGACGCGGTACTTGTGGCTCTGCTGTAAAATAGCCCTGTGGGGGGCAAAGGACCTGGGTCTACAAAAAGGTCTGGAAGGGGGCACCCAGATTGGAACTGGAGACCTCTTCATCTGCAGTCAAATGCTCTACCACTGAGATATACCCACTGACTTTGGTTGCAACTTCCTAACAGGCAAAAAAAAAAATGACTTAAACTCTGAGCCACTTCTAATGGGTACTTGTGCTGTAGAAGAAGCCCCTCTTGAGGCAACAGACTTGTGTCTAGATTGAGCCAATAAGTGGGCACATAGAAATGAACTGGGCAGTCAAGTGTTCTATCACGGAGCTATATACCCTGGCTTGATTTACTAAAAAATAAACAAGTGACTTAGAACCACAGATTTGGTACCTCAGGCTCTGCTGTAAAAGTCACCCAATGAGGAGCAAAGACCTCGATTAACAAGGGGGTACCCAGAGTTGAACTGGGGACTTCTTGATCTGCAGTCTTAATGCTCTACCACTGAGCTATACCCCCTGTGTTCTTCACCACAGAGCTATATAGCCTGGCTTGATTTACTAAAAAAATGCCCAAAATTTGTACCTCAGGCTCTGCTGTAAAAGACACCCAAAGAGGGGCAAAGACCTCGATGGAAAAGGACTACGGTAGGGGGCACCCAGATTTGAACTGGGGACCTCTTGATCTGCAGTCAAATGCTCTACCACTGAGCTATACCCCCTGCTTCATAGCATTGATTTCCTGAAAAATAAAAAATGACTTAGAACCAGAGACGCGGTACTTGTGGCTCTGCTGTAAAATAGCCCTGTGGGGGGCAAAGGACCTGGGTCTACAAAAGAGTCTGGAAGGGGGCACCCAGATTTGAACTGGGGACCTCTTAATCTGCAGTCAAATGCTCTACCACTGAGATATACCCACTGACTTTGGTTGCAACTTCCTAACAGGCAAAAAAAAAAAAAAGCCTTAAACTCAGAGCCACTTCTAATGGGTACCTGTGCTGTAGAAGAAGCCCCTCTTGAGGCAACAGACTTGTGTCTAGATTAAGCCAATAAGTGGGCACATAGAAATGAACTGGGCAGTCAAGTGTTCTATCACTGAGCTATATACCCTGGCTTGATTTACTAAAAAATAAGTGACTTAGAACCACAGATTTGGTACCTCAGGCTCAGCTGTAAAAGTCACCCAATGAGGAGCAAAGACCTCGATGAACAAAGAGTCTGCAAGGGGGTACCCAGAGTTGAACTGGGGACCTCTTGATCTGCAGTCAAATGCTCTACCACTGGGCTACACCCCATGTGTTCTTCAACACGGTGCTATATAGCCTGGCTTAATTTACTAAAAAATGAAGCCCAAACTTTGTACCTCAGGCTCTGCTGTAAAAGACACCCAATGAGGGGCAAAGACCTTGATGGAAAAAGAGACTGGTAGGGAGCACCCAGATTTGAACTGGGGACCTCTTGATCTGCAGTCAAATGCTCTACCACTGAGCTATACCCCCTGACTTCAGAAGCTTTGATCTCCTGAAAAATAAAATGTGACTTAGCACCAGAGACGCGGTACTTGTGGCTCTGCTGTAAAATTGCCCTGTGGGGGGCAAAGGAACTGGGTCTACAAAAGAGTCTCGTAGGGGGCACCCAGATTTGAACTGGGGACCTCTTGATCTGCAGTCAAATGCTCTACCACTGAGCTATACCCCCTGACTTCGGTTTCAACTTCCTAACAGGCAAAAAAAAAAAAGACTTAAACTCAGCCACTTCTAATGGGTACCTGTGCTGTAAAAGAAGCCCCTCTTGAGGCAACAGACTTGTGTCTAGATTGAGCCAACAAGTGGGCACATAGAAATGAACTGGGCAGTCAAGTGTTCTATCACTGAGCTATATACCCTAGCTTGATTTACTAAAAAAATAAACAAGTGACTTAGAATCACAGATTTGGTACCTCAGGCTCTGCTGTAGAAGTCACCCAATGAAGAGCAAAGACCTCGATGAACAAAGAGTCTGCAAGGGGGTAACCAGAGTTGAACTGGGGACCTCTTGATCTGCAGTCAAATGCTCTACCACTGAGCTATACCCCCTGTGTTCTTCGACACGGACCTATATAACCTGGCTTGATTTACTAAAAAATGAACCGCAAACTTTGTACCTCAGGCTCTGCTGTAAAAGTCACCCAATGAGGAGCAAAGACCTCGATGAACAAAGAGTCTGCAAGGGGGTACCCAGAGTTGAACTGGGGACCTCTTGATCTGCAGTCAAATGCTCTACCACTGAGCTATACCCCCTGTGTTGTTCGACACGGAGCTATATAGCCTGGCTTGATTTACTAAAAAATGAACCCCAAACTTTCTACCTCAGGCTCTGCTGTAAAAGACACCCAATGAGGGGCAAAGACCTCGATGGAAAAAGAGACTGGTAGGGGGCACCCAGATTTGAACTGGGGACCTCTTGATCTGCAGTCAAATACTCTACCACTGAGCTATACCCCCTGTGTTCTTCGACATGGATCTATATAGCCTGGCTTGATTTACTAAAAAATGAACCCCAAACTGTACCTGAGGCTCTGCTGTAAAAGACACCCAATGAGGGGCAAAGACCTCGATGGAAAAAGAGACTGGTAGGGGGCACCCAGATTTGAACTGGGGACCTCTTGATCTGCAGTCAAATACTCTACCACTGAGCTATACCCCCTGTGTTCTTCGACATGGATCTATATAGCCTGGCTTGATTTACTAAAAAATGAAGCCCAAACTGTACCTGAGGCTCTGCTGTAAAAGACACCCAATGAGGGGCAAAGACCTCGATGGAAAAAGAGACTGGTAGGGGGCACCCAGATTTGAACTGGGGACCTCTTGATCTGCAGTCAAATGCTCTACCACTGAGCTATACCCCCTGCCTTTGAGCGAAAATTCCTGTCGGACAAAAAAAATGACTTAAAATAAGAGCCATGGCTAATGGGTGCCTCGGGCTCTGCTGTAGAAGAAAACTTGTGTCTAGAATGAGCCAATAAGTGGGCACTTAGAATTGAACTGGGTAGTCAAGTGCTCTATCACTGAGCTATATACCCTTGCTTAATTTACCAAAAATAAACAAGTGACTTAGAACCACAGACTTGGTACCTCAGGCTCTGCTGCAAAAGCCACCCGATAAAGTGCAAAGGACCTTGATGTACAACGAATCCGCAAGGGAGCACCCAGATTTCAACTGGGGACTTCTTGATCTGCAGTCAAATACTCTACCACTGAGCTCAGGATCACTCAAGCCAGTGCTGCTTTCGGGAGACTGAACGTGTGGGAGTGAAGGGGACTCAGTCTGTCCACCAAGCTGAGGGTCTACCACGCAGCGGTTGTTTACGCTAGCGAGACCTGGATGGCAGACACGTCCGACAGCTCAACCATCTCCACCTGAGTTGTCTCCGCAGACTCTTCTGCATTAGATGGCAGGACAAACCAAAGAGTGTGCAAATTTAGCTGATAAAGGCTCATTAAAAGTTTGTGTTTGAATCTTGGTTCAGATCCTTTCTGTTTCCCATGTGTTTGATATTTGCCTTCCTTTTAGTTCGCAGTCCAAAAACAGTTCAACAGAGGATTGGAAAGAAACCCTTCATGCATGTTCTCTGTGTCAGCCCTGTGAGTGATGACAAATAAGTGTCGTAATATTTCACCATGAACAAAATAAGTGGTGTAGAACATGGATGAGTGCAAATAATGAGAATGTTTGGCACCATATTATGGTGTCACAGTCAAGCTGTCCATTGACCTTTCCGAAATGAGGAATGTTTTTTTTTATATATGTTCCACAGAGGGGAAATGCAGCTAGTAAAACAATTGTTCAAATGATTGTGATGAGTACAATTTCTGGTTGTCGTATCCTAAGAGAAACAAATAAGTAGGAACAAGACAAATCTCGTGCAATAGCACTCACACGGAATCGGGTTTATTCCAAAATGGTAATGTTATTCATTTCAACACTCAGGAAGTATTTAATTCCAAATGGTAAAATGGTAAAAAATAATTGTAACATATAAGTCCGACTTTTCTTATGGGAATTCAAACTCTAAGGCGCACGGTGGCGCACTGGGTAGCACGTCCGCCTCGCAGTTAGGAGGGTGCGGGTTCGATTCCACCTCCGGCCCTCCCTGTGTGGAGTTTGCATGTTCTCCCCGGGCCCGCGTGGGTTTTCTCCGGGCACTCCGGTTTCCTCCCACATTCCAAAAACATGCTTGGTAGGCCGATTGAAGACTCCAAATTGTCCCTAGGTGTGAGTGTGAGTGCGATTGGTTGTCTGTCTCTGTGTGCCCTGCGATTGGCTGGCAACCAGTTCAGGGTGTCCCCCGCCTACTGCCCGATGACGGCTGGGATAGGCTCCAGCACGCCCGCGACCCCCGTGGGGACTAAGCGGTTCAGAAAATGGATGGATGGATGGATGAATTTAAACTCTGAGACGATTATGTTCCTTATTCATTCAGACATTAATGGTTCACCATTGTATTCCAGGTCTTAATTTGTCAATCACAACCAAAGATATAATGAAATGCCATCATATCATGGCAGTCGCAATAGTAATGTGAAATCTTTCTGATTTTTAGTATATGGCCAAAAACATATTTTGCGACGCTGAAGGTAACCCGTAATTCTGACCACCAAAATGTTATCTGTAAATCTGCAGTCCAAGTGGATGTTTGGGCCAGATATAACGATTCCCTCCAAGCATTCCCGGTGCCAATATATTGTGTTTGTGAGATTGAGGTAACCTCAGAATAACCCCGAGATGGATGAGCAATTCAAAATTATGATGCCTCTGTCCACTGTTGTAACTGGTTTGGGGGCTTGAAAAATAACTAAATCCCTGAACAATGCAAGAAAATACCACCCACGCAAGATTGTCAATCACTGCTAGGTTAAAAAAAAAAAACATTGTTGTCAATAAGTATATAACATACTGTAATAATGTACATCGAACCTGATGACCCCAACTGAATGTAAAACCCAAATGTATTGTATGCTAAATTGCTGGTGTGCCTGCTTCAGCTGAGAGGTTCTGAGTACAAATGCACTTTTTGTTTTGCTATTGTTGGGGAAAGTGACTGATTTAATAAAACTGTAATATACTCAATATACCCTTGGTATTGATGCAAACAATATTCAAAGGCACACCGTGGAGTAATGTTTAAAATTATACCGTCCACCATAAACAAATCCTCAATACAAGCTAATTGTACCATCCATGATTGCAAATTTCTCATTTCAACTTCATTAATATATTAAAAGTAATTTGAATATAAATAAATTATCACTGTGCATAGTTAGTATTATAATATTACTAATATTGGGGGAAAACTGCAAGTAACTCATAATATAATATGAAATATACAGTATTACAACTTGGAAGAAAAAACTTGCCCAATATTACGCCTGACCGTCCTTCCCTACTTTTATGTTTCACACTTTAAGTGAATTTCATTTTCCAAACCATCATCGCAAAGGACGATTTTTATAGCGCTTTAAAATGCTACAGATTTCTTTTGCCACTAGATGTCAGCATTTGTTTTTACAGGTCGAATGTCAGTCACATGTGCCCCCATGTGGCAGGAGGGAGAGAGAGGCTCTTTGGAAAGGAAAAAGCTTGGGAAGTTTTGCCACACTGCAGGAAAGAGAGAGCAGCCGGTATAGAGAAAAAGAGCCATAAATAAGGGTGAGTTTTTTTTTTTTGGGGGTCTATTCAAAATTATTACTATTAATAGGAAACGCGCATTTATTCTATAATTCAGAATGCACCGGTTTTTGAATTTCTCTTTTGGTCAAGTTTTACCATGTGGGTGTTCTGGTGTCAGACAACTTGTTTAACTGTTTGGTGAAGGGAATTGCTTGTGTGCAAATGTTTAGTTAGGGTGCGTATCTGTACCATTTCACTCTTCACATTGAAGTGGATTTCTTGAATGAATGTTTCTCCTGCTTTACATAATGAAGTTTAATGTTCACAGTCGCAATGTTTTTTTTATTTTTTATTTTTTTTTACATGCTTTCACTAGCCACGTTTTCACGTCTCCTTTTGTAAACACATTATGATGGTGGACATTGTGAGCTCTTGATAGTCTAGACCGCGATGTAAGCCAGAAATAAACTTGTGGATAAGTCCAACATTTCAAAATACCAACCATTCCGGGGAGTATTCCCTGCCTTTACTTTCTCTTTTCAGAATGGCACAAAGGAACTTTGCTTGTCCCAGGACTTCTAAAATATGTATTTCAGTTAAATTCACCACCTCACAATGCGTCTTTATGTTGGTGCAGTGAAGGCAATAAGCCATGTTTAAAAGTAAGTTCTAAGATCTGGCACTTATTACTTTACCAAGGCAAATACATTTACACTTCCATTTTAACTTGCATTGATTTCTATACAATATGTATTTCTAATGATTATTATGAAGATCATATTAACTGAATTTCATTGCTTCCTGGTCACGTTACCTTTAGGTAAACACTTCAGTCCGTCAGGTGCGCACGCACGCACACGCGCACGCACCCCTCACGCGCGCGCGCACACGGAGCAAAAAAAATCTGTCATTGTCAAAGGCCAACAATTTTGCCACCATTCTATATTGAATATAAAATACCTTGGATATGCAAAGAAAGGAAAACTGCACCATCAGCTGAATCCGGTGGGGCACGGCCTTGCTGGCATGAGCCCAAAAAGAACCTAATATATTTGTAGCACTCACTTACATTTTAAGGCTTCTGGTAGGTTGAAGATTTAATCAATGCTTTTAGTTTGTTTATGTGTGGTCAGGCAGACTTCACACTGGTTTATTCCTTCAAAAGTAAAATTCTTTTTTTGAGGCTTGAAACAGCTTTGACTCTGGTCGTCATGGCAATATAAAGAATAACGGTGAGCTGTAGCTCATTTACATAAGCTGATACAACGGTTTGATTTCAAAAGAGTGGTTCATAGGCGATGATAAGTACTGCATGTTGCAATTCTAGATTCTTGCAGTATTTTGGCCAAAGCATGTTGGGAAAATGAGGGGCAAAAAAGCACAAGACATCTCTGAAGCATGCACATTTACAAGTGAATTCATCACACTTAAAATGACAAAAAAACCTTTGTTGGTTATTTTGGTAGCTACCATTAGGAGAATATTTAGCACCTAATAATTAAATTGCATCAATGGAATGGCAGCGAATATGGTAGTTACCTTAAATAAGTGGATGAGGCTGTTATAGATTTAAGTTTAAGCATTTACACAAATTGCATAAATCTTCGTACTATGTACAGTGTTGTTTTTCTTTTGTGTTCTTGTTTTGTATGGGGCTGTCAATAAAGGATTACTACATTGGAGCATATACAAACGTATATGCACTTTACTGTATCACAAGGCCCATTATTTCTGTCCAGAGCTTTGTACGCCACTTTATATGAGAACTTGGTTTCCATATCATTGACTTTATTTTCTTTTTCATGAGGCATAATACGTGTAAAGCATTATTGGCATTATTTGTTCATGTTTTGGACACAGCTCGAACTAAATGACTGCTTCATTTCCTATAAGAGCTACTTAGCTTGTGCTCTTTATGGAACCAAACGACCACTCATAAAATCACTAGCTCGGCTTGACACTTTCCAGGATGTGCATGGAGACAGTTACGAAAAAGGAGGCAGCTTCCTTTTCCCGTGTCCTCCCATAGTTATCAACTTCAGTGTGGCTGAAATGAAGTGATGGCTCATGGCAGTTGGCCATCATAACCCGCTGTTGTTTAAATCAGTCTGCACACTGTAGTCAAGAATAATACTATTACAACATTCTTTACGTGTGTTGTCTGTGGGTAACATTCCGTAAGGCCTCATGCTATTCACAAGGACACGGTGGAAAATATAGTTCAGTAGAGAGGTGTGGGGTGTTTTCTTGAAGAGTCACAGCTAGTTGGTGGTGTTTGCCCAAGTGCACTTCTGTGGTTCACTTGTGGGCTTCTCTGGGTGTGGTACCACTCCACATATGTGCCCGAAACACTAGCTCTACTGTAAATGGCTTCGTCAGTGGTTAAGTATACTGCCCCCTAATGGTGTATTTGTGTTGTGCGTGCACTAGTGGGTTGATTGACCCTGAATTTTACTGTGTACTTTCGTCGTACAAACCACATAATAGTTTTCCAATTTATTTTATTCTGAAACACAGCAAATATAGTAGCACCGTCATTAGCCATTATCCAGGCAGAGCAGACAGTTTCAATTGGCAAAAACAAAATCTTACGTGTTTTATGATGTTACAAAAAAAAAATGGAAAGTTGCACAAAGGATTTATTTTTGAGCTACCCTGACAAATAAACAAGGACAAATCATATTATTGTTTCATGTTTTATTGTTCGACCAGACCTTTCAAGATGTAAAGCACTAGCTTGGCCTTGTACATTTTGAAAGGTCTATTTTGGCTCCTCGATGAGAACTGCTTAGAATGAAAACCACGGTATGTAACCACAGTCTTTCAAAGCCACTGACTCCCACTATCACACCCAGTTTAAAAATGACAAAAAAAGAGCATGTTTTTCCCCTTCTTTGCTTAATGTTCACTACCCTCCTCACATTCTCATATTTTCAGATCATCACAGCTATCAAAAAGCTTTCCTAAATGAAGCCCACAATTATATGGTCTATTGAAATATTTGTCAGAATGTGTTCTCTGTGTGTAGTGAAAGTAGCAACAGTGATTTTACACAGCTTGTTATTTTTAGTTTTCTTGGGTGATGCAGGAGCTGTCTAACCTATACATAACCTTCAATTTCCATTTAAGATAAAAAAAGCATACTGTTCCCTCTAATTTGTTTGCAAAGCTCCAAAAATCCAAGCACCTTGTGTACATTTGTGTTTTACTATGTATTTGTGACATTTGATAATTAGGGTTGTTCCCTAAATTGTCTTCTAGATTCAAAAGGGTTAGAAATATATATATATATATATATATATATATATATATATATATATATATATATATATATATATATATATATATATATATATATATATATATATATATATATATATATATATATATACACACATGAAGGTTTACAGTAGATTCATAACTGCATTCGAATGTGTAGTATATTCACATACATACATGTTCGAGTGCAGCTATGAATCTACTGCAAAGCTCTATGTTGTGTTTTATGCTGAGTAATTTGTGGATGAAATAACATCTTGCTTGCAGATGCGTGTGTGGTTGTTGATCTAATTTTGATTCAATTGTTTAATCTTCACTGTTTCTCTGATCTGATTAAATTGGATTAATTCAGGATTGATTTTTTTGGCCTGTGCCTCACTTATTTATACATTCGGTGCAGCTGCGGCTGTTTTGTGCTATGATTCTGATGTTGCCTGCAAACTGAAAAGGCCTGTGGAACTTTCAGTTTAATTTTGTACGTAATCTCACTGTTTAGATATATAAAATATAAATTATGCTCCACTGAGTAACATAACATAGATTAACAGATTGCTGGAATTAAGCGCCTATATTCACAACCAAACACACTGGAATATTTTGAAAGGCAATCTTAGAAAATCACACTAACAAGAATGAAAACATTTGCATTTAAAAAATATTGTCAGTTTTTGTACTAGTTTTATTCTTGTTGCACTCTAAGGGCAAATAAGAAAATGGAAATGTGCCCTGCAGTGCACTGTTAACCACGCCAGGTTGTATTTTGCCGAACGCCGTGGAGACTGTTGAACTTAAGCTCTTACCGCTACCATATTTTCTGGAGTTCTGGCGGTGCGAGGTTGGCCGGTTGATTTTCGTTTCAATGCTGATCCACTGGCTCAGAAGTTAGTAACCCTTAACAAGATTGAGTTTCAAGCAGGTACGGGATCATGTCTCCCAAGTCTGAAGTGCAAACCGAACGCTCGTTGCAGTTACAGATTCGTTCTTGATAAACGTTTCCACGATGAAAGCGTGATGCTCACCGGTCCAATTCATAACAAAATATTATTCGAAAATGTATTTGCATTTTATTAAACCTACAGGTGCGGTTTATAGTCCAGAAATTACGATACAAATGTACATACATACATACATACATACTACATACATACATATGTACGTTACGTTACGTTACGTTACGTTATGTTACGTTACGTTACGTTACGTTACAGACAGAAAGACAGACAGACATTTGATTGGGGATAAAAATGTTCTCATTTTAATATTGTTATGCAGAAACACACGTGACCAAGGACAATTGTTCAAACGGTTTTTAAATTGTGGTGAGTGCTATGATTAACATTCTTACTGTGCCATTCTATACAATTGTCATATCATCAATCGTGAAGTTAACAAGGCACCTTCAGATTAGTTGCCATGGAGACAAAAATGGTGAAAGTCACGAGCAATACTCTACAGATGCCTATTTTCCTCGTCTGGTTTGCAAAGAAGCCTTAAGTGTATTGCTGATAGCACCACTTTTGCTTTTTGACGTTTCTGAGTTGACAGAAGAGCGTCTGTAAAAACTGCTTCCCCATATGTTTGTTGTTGACTTTCTGACTTCCACAAAAAATGTATAATGTCAAAACAAGATAATCCATTTAGAATAATGGTTATTCTATGATACATAACCAGCTAACTTCATAATGAATTATTCATCAAGATGAGCTACAGTATGTTTGCTGCTTATTATTGCAGGCGACAGTGCTTGCACTTTTTTTGCGGGAGATGCATTCCAGAACCACCTGCGAAAAATAAAAATCCAGGAAGTAGCTACGTATATGCATTATTTCAAGATTTAAATGCCAGTGTATTGAAATATCAGCCTCAATGTGCTGCCATGTCAATGTGATCTGTGACACTCGTCATCAACGTAATTTAACAACTGTAATGGATAAAAAAAAGTCCACACATCCCAGTTTGCCAGTTTTTGAACGGTTGTGTGCATTATAGTTAATCAGAGACATTTTTCACCAACCTGTGCATCTCAATAAAAAACTATTTTTTTAGCTAATGTGTTTGGACAACTGTTCGACTGTATTGGAAACTATACAATCACACGTCAAGTGGAGTCAGTGCACATGAGCAACCATTTACAGTGCCTTTGATTAATTCCATTCACAATTCAACGTTTTCAGTAGGCTTTCATAAAAAAAATATATTTTCACTCACAGTTTACCACACAAGACACAGTTTGCAGAAAGCTTATAATGCATATTGTTTATTACAATTATAAATGGTGCCCTGGTTGTAAGGTTCATGCTTTTTTGTGAGGAGCAGTAGAGCTGAGTTTTGTCCATGGAAAATGTGCCTCTTTTTTTCTGCCATTGTTGAACATTCATTTTGTTGTTGTCATTGACTCTTCTTTGGTGGATTGGATGATTTAAGTTTGAATAAAGAAGACATATGTATTGAGAAGGTAACAGTTTATTCATCAAATGTTGTCATCTTGGAGGATAGAGTTCAGTCCCTGATATTTCATCTTAATATCTCTGCATTGAAATCGCTTCCAATGAAGACAAGCCTCATTTAACCAGTGTGGGAGAAGCTGCCCCACTGCCTCCTCCAAAAGATTTTACTCCATCAACTCATCAATCAGTATGGTGTTCTCAGCGCCGTCTCCACATTTTGACCCGATGACCCAACTGCTCTAGGCAGAATCTGGACTCATCAGTGACCATAATATTTTCAGATACCAGAAGCGCAACAATCGTCAATGGCAACAGCAAAATAAGCTGTCTGCCATTGGCAGAGATGATTTTGCTTCTTTTTTTTTTTTCATGGGCCAACCCACATATTCAGCTCTGCTGCTCATTCCTCAAATGCAGATTATTTACAAATGTAGCACCGTTTACAAGGGACACAAACAGGTGTTCTAACAGTGTAACATTTATTAGCAGGAAGCATTATTACAAAAAGAGAATAATCTACCAACCATAAATTTTGTTTGGGTTCCGTTTATGAGGAGTGTCCAACAACAGATATAAGAGACGAACGGCAGATTACGATGTAGTTATATTATTTTGTAACGTGGGTATTGTGGTTGCTGGAGGGAAATTTTCCTTGTTTGAGAGGGTTGCAAGAAAATGAATGCAGCGTCCAGGTGTCCAAGAAATGAGGAGTAAGCAGAATGGAGAACAGGGCAGGGTAGCGGGCCGTGCATTTCACATCTAGGCCTTCATTAGTGCTCCGGCTGAATCAATCCAACCCTCACTAACTATCGCAATGAAAGGAAGCAAGACAGACCATTTGGAATTATTTAATACATATTAAATAAATTTTAAATACATTTTGTCCATGAATACGTATTAAATTTATTCATAGACAAAATATAATTAACATCAATCTGTGATTCAGATATTTTTAGGCCAGCAGAGAAGGCCTTGCAGGCCCTGACGGCCCACCACTGGTAAATACAAACTAGAACTTTCTTAATGCCTGGATGCAACTAGTAACTTGACAAAGAGTGCTGACGATCTGGTAGTGTAGTGCGGTTCAAGAGGTTAAACAGGCATGTTTTCGTAATTCTTTTTGAATGAGATACAGATGCCAGTTGGCTCCAAAACACCTGTCGTATCTGTAATTACACACACATTTAGGGTGTCCCCCGCCTACTGCTCACAGTCAGCAGGGATAGGCTCCAGGATAAGCTGTTCAGATAATGGATGGATGGATGCAATGCTGATGGATGATGGTTTCTATAATCATGGCCTAATAGTGGTGTTACTTAGAGGTGGATTATGTCGATAAATCCCTTCGAAGGTAAGGTTAAAAAAAAAAAAAGCCCACGAGTTAACCTTGACAAACCTAATGTTGAACACGTGCTGCAGATGTTCAGTGACATGCTTGTCTAATACGCCAATATTCTCAAAATGAGGTGCAAAGCAGGTCGTGCCGAATTATTTTGATCATCTATGGTATCTGATGAAAACGATAATTAGTTTTTGAGTGTAAATAAATATAATCATTCAATCATCACCATCATCATCTCCGTTCACAGTCACTAAAATCTACCCATCTTTTTGTCAAAAGCGAGCAGCCTTCTACAGACGTCACATTCAGATAAAAAATTATATATTTTTTTATCAACAAATAACAAATTTTCAACCGACAGTGTTGTGAATAATTGGACCGAGACACATGCTGTGCATTTCAAAGAACAACATCCATTTTTCTACTTTCTGTAACATGGTGACGGCTGTTGACTGCCTCTAGTTACTTGTGACAGCACAATACAATAGGCTGCAGATAGGAATTCCAAATATTTATGTTCAATAGCTGAAAGTGATGTAATACGTTTGGAAAAAACATCCCTGTGAGCACGTAATGTATGTGTGGTCTAAAATATTACACATAAAACCAAATTAAACTCAGTCAGTTTTCATTTTCCAATTAATTTACATCATAAAATATCATATTTATATCTTAATTGCATTTGCACAAAGTACCAGAGTGGGCTTTTGGCAGGGCGTACTCAATTTTAACTTTGCAAGAAAGTGTAGCAGCCCTCACACTTTCAGCATCACAAAGGGTTTGTGCAGTATTTTGTGTGCAATTGACACAAAGCGTAAATGTACATCCTTGTTTCCGCTTCAGCTAATGCTCTAGAGATTGTTTCCTCCTTCTCATGTGCTTTATTTGATAATGCTTCTTTTTCATGACATTGTTTGCCTTTTGAATCCCCTTCACTATCTTTTGCTGCTCCACCCAGTAAAAATTTCCTCTTACAGTTTGCAATGGTACAAATCAAATTGGAAAGATAAAGCTTTCATACCAGCACAATAGCTTCTAATTTTCTAATTGATTAAACAATTATGAGAAACTTGGTACAGTAGTAAATGCTTTGCATTAACTTTATCCATAAATAAGATGCGCAAATGGTGTAAAGTTTTGACATTTCATTTAAAGATAGATGTGACTGTTCTCAATCAACCAGAGCACTGTAATTAGTGGAGTCGAAACAAAACACACCATAATATCGGAGTAACATACCATATGGAACTGAAATGGAGAAATGGAAGGAAACATAAATGTCCACAATGTAGTTATGGCGCTTGGGATGTCATGGTAGTGGTTCAGTCATGTGACTTTATTGTACCATATTTCACGCAGGTTTGCAGGTTTGTTTTGGAGGTATTTGGTGGATCTCACCATGTTTCTATAGCTTCTTCTTATAGGCAGGTTCTTCATGTAAGAGTCGACCGTATTCATGTTGTGGGTCAGTGCCTTGTTACAAACGTATTTGGCATGACTCCACAATGGAGGCAGATTTGTTCTCTGTTCATTGTCACCAAATCTGATAGTGAGCTCTCAGCATTCAGGGATTACATGCTTTGGTGAAGCAACAATTTACAGAATTCAAATGATATATACTTTAGCTTGATAATAGTTTTCAGTCAGTTGTCAAACCTATTATTTTCTGTCAGAACAAGAACCCTTTTGATATTCGACAAAATATTCTGGTGCTTATAATTCATGTTTTTAGATTTCACTCAACAGCTTTTTTGTTTGTTTCCATCATCTGTTGGAAGGTTGTTTTTTCAACTATTGAACCTCAAACCACCTGACACCCACGTTTTCATTTGAATCTTTTCAAGTTTAAGAGAGGTCACACACGTACGTGCTAAAATGGGGCGTAAGGAGCCAACCTTCCGTGTGTCTTGAAATGATGATGACAATGTCAGCTCCAGTTTAATATGATGCCAGAACACTGTCATGAATTAAGGTCGATCTCGTTCATCATTTTTTCTTTGTGTGGTCTTAGGTATTGCTGAAACATTTGAACACTATATGATCTTAAACTATGAAAACAGTTAACACTCTAGAGCATTTATTCACAATTAATTTGATCAAAAGTAATTGGTTACATTTTTTTGGGAAAGCAATTAAACTAGTACTTTCTCGTTCTGCTGCTATTTTGTTACTGTTACATTTCCAAAGTATTCTTCCAACACTGTTGGTATCATAAATTGAATCATCTGACTTGGCGTAAAGTAAGTCATTTCACGTGCTCCTCAGAGATGTGCTGTTTGTTATGCCCAGTGCTCTGTCTTCTACTGTAGATAAATCCCACACACAGGACCTTACAGTATGAGAACACTCCATTGAATATATTAGTTCCTCTGGGATTTCACTGATAGCTTTACATTGTGTTGATGGGACTGGTCGAAGCTGACAGCAATAACTATTTATCTCTTAATCTTGAAGAAAAACACTGGGAATCCTATATGATAGAACTTATCTCATGCACTGTGATTTCACACCCTTTAAAGTCAGAAATGAAAGTTTAGTTGAATTTAATTGTGTTCCAAAACACTAAGCATATGCGGTTTTACTTTCTTTTCCTCAACAGTGAATCTAATTTATAGTGAATAAACAGTTATATTGGCTTAAAGATTTTACTGAACAAAATGATCAGGATGACAACAATATTTCTTTTGCATAATTTGTGAACTTCACCAGGAAAGAAAACCAGAAAACGTTCATTTTTTTTCCCCTTAAGACCTATATGTGTTAAATTTCAAACAAAGTGCAGACTACATTTTACATAACAATGGAACAGTGTGACTCAATTGGCAGTCAGAGTTTACTTAAGTTCTGTTGCAAACATTTGATACTTTCCAGTCTGGAACCACATGGAAATTGATTTTCACAAATCACATTTAAGACATTCATTTGATATGTGTCTGACTTTGGCTGCGTAAATCAAATTTCCAACTGTTCTGCGTGGCAGGGAATGAATTTCAATGTGGCAATCCAATTTGCTTTTCACTCAACTCCACTAGATATATCGTCTCCACAAACACTTGTATTCTCTCACCACACACCAGTCGGTTTCATCGAGGAAACTGCATTGGTTGGATCATTTCAGTAAATGCGGATTGAGTTAAAGTCATCTGCAATGAGAGTTCTGTGTCTGACCTGTCAAATACTCGTCTCCTTTATAAACCAGTCGGAGTTGTCCATCATGCATATGAGTCCCTGTCACTGTTTTTACATGCACGCAATGCACGTTTGTTCTATTATTCCATATACTGTACTGCATCTCCCTGCTTTTTAGCTATAGGGGAGTATTATTCCTTTCATATCTATAAATACACACATAGACGGAGAACATATTTGTGTTTTCTTGGGCAGAGTTTGACTGGCACCCCCCTGCCCCTTCTAGCAGGGATTAGCCACAGAATGAAAATAGATGGAACACAAATGAATCTGCATTGTCAGGTGCTCATACAACAGATATGGAGCACAGATCATCAGTCTGTCATCGAGATACTCGCACCTCATCGAGAGGAGACATGTGAGTGGAAAGATAAACTGATGAAAGATATTCATAGCTGTAGATCACTGGAACAGACTTCCCCTGACACAGTTGCAATCTTCTTATCAGTTTATAAGGAGGGTAAAAATACCACACGATAAGGTTGGATTGTTAAATTCCTCGCATCTGCGCGATCATCTGTGTTTCGTAATTAGCTCTCACGAAGACGACTAATGAGGAAGCCACTCCAGAGTGAAAGTAATAGTTTTATCGTGTGAACAGATTGGATGTCTTGACGCTACCATAATTCACATAGATGGGCCCAATTCAAATGATCTATAGGTTGAAAGCACGACGGCCATGCTCCCTAGTGAACAAAGCGTCGTCAATAGCGGCACGGTTGGATCAGTTTGGTGCGGGAAAATTCGAGAGCCCATTATAAACACTGTTGTGGAACTGGTCCTTTTCATCTAACATCTTGTGGAAAGTCTTCTTTAAATGTAGCACAATGAACAGAAGCTTGTCTTGAAAGGCACGCCAAAATTCTTCCCCCAAATAGTGTTGCATTGAATGTGAAAACTGAATAATTGATTGACAAATAAATTATGAATATCCAGAATGTTCAAATGTCTTAATGGTACCATCATCAGCACTTCTACTGGATGTCAGCAATCTGTAGAAATGCACCCAACATCGTAAAAGTGATGGATAGCTAAATGGGGAGGTATTTGAAAAACTGTCCCAGTTGAGTAGACTATTTACTGTACGTATATGTTATTTAAAGATCGGCCCAGGAAAGGGTGTCAATGAAGAATCATTTTCATTTTCACTTGTCACAAGATATTAATTAGCCAGTTTAACAGATGTCACAAGCGCTCCCTTACATTGATGGACTAGAAAAATGTTTGACATGTTTAATAATTGAATGCATCCTTCTGTACGCCGTGGTTAATGCCGTCAAAGGTGTTTTTTATGTTTTTTTTTTTTTGACAGACAGTTTTGGAGATGGTTTTAAAAGAAATCTTTTCTCACTTTGGTCAAAGGAATGCACAAAGAATAATATTCACGTGTCTGATGTCTTTAATTATGGTGCTATTTTTTTTACCTAATGGGTTTCTGAAATTTCTGAAAGCAAAAGTTAAACCAAACAAATGATCATGCTGTCATATTTTGATTAGTGCATTTTAGCTTTGGAAAACAACTGTGCGAATTTGCTGAGAGCACATTATCTCGGGAAAATTAAAATATATTTTCATCTCAAGTGCTGGCGCAAGCTGTATCTGATTGAAACACCAAAAGAACCAATTTATGTTTGTGTGATTCAAATCAGTGATGAACTCTTGAGGTCACCTAGTAATATTGCGAGTTCTTATGTAAATATACCCAGTTTGATTATCTCAGTTTCCACATTTCAACATAATTTAATCAGATGCTATGGTGAAGAGTGAAATTTACTTTTTTAAGAGAAGCCTGCAGTGAAACAACACAATTAACTAGAAAGGTCAGTTATAGAAATCAGCCATCCATCCATTTTCTGTACCACTTATCCTGTGCAGGGTTGTTAGGAGTTGGAGTCCATCCCCGCTGACTTTGTGCAAAAGATAATTTGCACCCTGGACTGCATGCCAGTCACTCACAGTCATATAATATTGGTCACATTCACACTGTTGCTGTGTGGGAAGTGACTGCCAGAACAGAAATTGGGGAAGCGAATCACTACATTCTCTGTGACTTAAAGAAACATGTGTATGCATTTCAATGTATTCTTGGACAATCTTTGAGTACAGTGAAAAATTAGGTTGGAACAAAATTAACTTGACTGAATAATAAAAAAATAATAATTAGAATGAGCCGACTTGTTATAAAAGAATCTATATGCAAACCCTTTCTCGTCAAATGAAGCTCATGCACAAAACTGAAAACGTGGCATAACAACAACCAATGTATATCTACAGATCTTGCTTAAATAGCATCATCTTGCAATTATTTTGTAGTTGCATGTGATGAAAAGTATCAGACAAACATCTGTGAATGATTCAAAGTAGCACTCTTACATCTGCAATTTTTATTTATAGAGATAAAAAAAAGCACATCTTCAAGCTCATTCTGTATGCTTAACGTTAGGGGTGGCGTAATGCGTATACAGTTTTCTGCCTGGCCTGTTTTGTCATTTAAATGAGATATTCTCAAGAGCCCCGTATTCTATCTTTAAACAAGGAAAAGCGAGGTAGCCCCATAGCCCTTTACAACTGCACAGAGGCCACAGAGCAACACGGTGCACTTTGTTTAGCTTTCTGAGGGCTGCCCATTTGCCTCTTGCTCCGACATAGGCATTCACTAGTACGTTAATAGGTTCTTTTATCTGGGAAAGATCATAGTGATGAATTTCATTATGCAATGTGTTGACACACACACACGCACGCACACACACACTCAGCGAGAGAGCGAGAAAGAGAGCGAGAGAGAGCGAGAGAGAGAGAGCTTATCGAAGGCAGAGAGCTCATCGGAGGCGTCGTGCTCGGCAATTTGGCAATAAAATGAATGACAACATAGTCAGAAAAGTATGATCCAGTTTCATTCTTAATGAATTTCCTACTGTTTAGTTGAGCCCAGCCTGTATACTTTATAAAAATGAAGATTATTGCAATTAGTATCTTAATCAACATATAAGTGGGTCACATTTCTATCATAGAGTCTCAACTACAAATACAGATTGGGAATAAATATTTGAAGTATGGCTGTATCTTCGTATTATGTGTAAGAATATTCCAGTTAATGAAAAAAAAATCTTATTTTTCTTGAATGTATTTTCGGGAATGCACCATTGCGTTTTTTAAATCAAAATATGACGGGATTTGTGTGCATAGTGAATGCTGTTTTTTTCATCAGGGTCACAAATGGTTGTTTGGCAACAATTTTAATGGTCTCTCACGCTTTTTCTTGTTCAATGGCAACAAGAAAAACTGTTTGCTATCATTAAAACTGTTTGGGAATGTCTTTGCAGTTTACAAGCTGTTTGCAACTGAGCTCTGGACATTTTACCATTTTGAAAGGGGGTTCATTAATTGTTTGTATAAAAATAGGCACTGAGAGCCTGCCCATCCATCAAATGTACAATCAAATAAAAGATTAACTATTTTTTCTTTCCTTATTTCCCAAAAGTGTATGTGTAAAGGAGCCGTATCACAGTATCTTGCAATATTTTCTGATTCCATTACTGAGTGAAGTCAATGGTAGAAACAAACAAAAAAAAAGCACTAAAATATGGAACACTTAATTTTTTTTCAAGGTAATTTATCTTTATATTATGAAACTGAACTCAGACAAACTCCACACACACAGTCTTGGAGTAAATATTATGTTAATATAAGTCAGATGACTGCCCCAATGCCACAAAAGTTTTTAAAAACATCACCTTGATGTCCCTCAATGCTTGTTAAAAATAATTTTAATAGAAAATGCTACCTAATGGCCATGAAACATAAATGTCAAAAAAAAAAAAGTATCAGGTTCATCTATGTAATAATGTCCTCTGCTTCCATCAATATTCCTCATGCGGTAAAAAGGCCAGTCCGTCTAATTGCTAATTACCATTTTATCACTGACGTCTGTCTACACGGAGCTCAGGAATGTTTCATGAGAAAACACCATTAGTTCAAATGTCACACGTGCAAGTCGCATTCAATCGACAGATGAGGCATGACAGAAAACCATTACATTTTTAATGCAGTCATGAGTTAATTCTGAAGCTTTGAAACATCCCTTTAGACCCGTAACGCAATCGACACAGTTGTGTAGAGCAAACGTTTATTTTAGTGTGAATGCAAGCTGCAGTGGCCACTTTATATTTATGTCGACATAATCACGCTTTGTGGTGCGAATCTGTGTCGGTTGCAGCTCGCCGGATGCTGCATGAGCTCGGGCCATGGGGAGAAGGGAACATGATTGAAGTCGAGCATGCACAGAGTGGTGGGGCTTGTGTGCAACAACAGCGTCTGCATGTGGAATGAGTTTTAGACAGGAAGTAGAGCGCAGAAGAAGATGAAGCACTAGTGCAAGAGCAGCAGCTTTCTCAAGGGTGCTATGTCAACAACATGCACACCAGTTTCTGGGTGTGCGTGAATGTGTACTTGGAATGCACGTGTATAATTGAGTAGAGATGCCCAGCCAGGTATGATTGGCGTGTGCTCCAGGGATGTTGGTGCTGCAAGACAGCGATTGGCTGTGCTTGATAGTAAGGAGTGGCTGGAATACGAACGTCTGCTCCTGCCTTTTGCTTGGGCAGGTTTTCGGGACAGTTATCGAGGAGACGTGGTGTTAAAGTGATTGCGCATGCCGAGCGCCGAGCATCTCAGCTTGTGAGAGAGGGGACAAGAGAAAAGGTTGGAGGGAGGGGGGAGCAAGAGAGAAAGAGAACAGAAGCTCGTGAATAGAGAGGGCGGGAGCTTCAGGCAGAGAGACCGGACCGGCGTTCAAACACTGCAGTCTTTCTTTTGCTTCTGAGAAGAAACTGTCCCTCTTTCAACTGCCTTTCAGCTGCTCAGCCATGACCCCACTGGACGTCTTGTTCTCCATGCCCACCTAGAGAGGACGAGACAAACGCTCTCTGGCGCGGGAGGGAGGCACCAGAGGACGGGACACTTACTAATTTGGGTCTGGAAATTAATTAAGCATCGTCAGCACTGAGGGAGAATATGAGGGAGTTGAAGAAGACGACTTGATACGCCGTTTGCGTGGACAGAGAAGAGAGGAGGAGTTACCGTGAAAGTCTTTTCGGGTAGAATTGGCAAGTTAGGGCAGAGGTAAAAACAGAGGAGAGTAGATTAGGGATTTCAATCCACAACGATTAGTTTGCTCATGTACATCATCCATCTATGTGTGCTTGTTAATGTTCCATTCATACTCCCACCCGCAACCTTCTCTTCGCACTGCATGTCAGCAAAATCACGTCTCACACATGCACGCTGCTGAGCTCTGAGACACAGCGTGCGCGCATGTTGAAGAAGTTGCAGCAGGAGCCCGATCAGCAACTTCTCATGAGACCCGGCAGGACATTTCTGGATCATTTTGACAGCCCAAAGCAGCTGGGCATGAAGGAACGGGTGGTGACAAAGCTCTCCAATTATCTGCCTGATTAAAGTGATTCGAGATGAACCTGCTAGCCATCTTATCTGCCAGGGCACGACACCTGCGTTTGAAGGATTAGAGCGGTGGGAATCAGGGATGGTCAGATGTGTATGCTTGGATTAGGCTCTAAACACACAAGAATTACACAGGTGTTGCGGCAGGATTATGCAAACTCTCCTGCTGTATGCAGTGACATTATAGGATTTAGGAATCAGGTGAATGACAGAGTATTATCCCCAGCAGATTAATTCTTATCAAGCTATGACTCTTTGGATATAATTGTATCAGTTGCTCCAGGATTTAAAAGGTAACCTGAGGATAGGTGAAAGCACTTTCAACATCACCCCTCAATGACTTTGGCTCCCTCATTGTGAACTTTGCACAGTGCTGAGTTAGGCAGTTGCTGCTTAAAACTTGTATCATGAGACGCTCGAGCACCGATGAGACGCCGTACCGGCGAAGTCCGTCTCTGGACAGCAAGCCTGACACACCGCCGTTCACCTCTGGCTTCCATCGATTCAGTGGAGAGTTTGAATACAAGCGGCCACCGTTTGCGTTCGGCTTCACCACCACAAAGGGGCCACAGACAACCAAAGGCCGCTGTGCTCCAGGAAAGAAGTATGTGGTGTTTTACCTGGACCTCTCCTTCATATTCCTTCTAGAACTACGACGCTGCAGGATGGCTGAAGGTTGTATGATGGCACTGCGTTATGGGATGGTCTTCTTCAACCTCCTGTTCTGGGTAAGACAACATTTTGTTTACTGTCTGACTTACCAACTATTTTTCAGCTTGTTTGCTTTCGATTTCTTGCTTCTGTTTACTCTCATACAGCTTTGCTTGTTTGTGATGTGGTAATGATGTGAGAGGAGAGGGCGAAGGTGGTCCAGATCATGGATTTCGATATGCGCTATGCTCACTGTGTGGGTGATTCAAGCGTATTCTTCTTACTATAGCATACTTAAAGTGTAGGTGTACGCTGACTTGTTCACCGTATTAAGCTTTGGCTTCCTTGCAGCGTGTTTTTTATGCACTTAATCATAGTGTTATTATTATTCAGTAAATCTTTCCCTGGCTGTGCTTTGCCTGCCTGCGTGTGCACCTCAACGTTTAAACATCTAAGTGAGTGTCAGTCTGCAGTAGCTCGCTGATCATATCAGTTACCCATGAAGTTGTTTTGTCTGCCGGTGTCACTGGCACTCTGATAACACAACAACAGGTCACTTTCACTCACACTGTTAAAAATGTCAAGTTCCTCCCAAGTGGATCCGACTTGACTATTGTGTGTTTTGGCCACAAACTCCCTTGGGAAATTTCTTGTAACTCGTCACATAGTTTGCAAAGGATTCTGGTCCCCATGGCTACCTTGCTGGCACTTTCTTTGATTTGCCGTATTGTTCTGTTCTTCGTGGTAATGGAATGAGCTGAATCTCGAAATACAATCTAGTTGCCCAGATGCAATCTCCCTTAGGCATCGAGCAACCTCTTCACTCCCATATCTTGTGTCTGCTATAAAACTCAGTGGAAGAGAGGTCACAATTTGTTATTTGCACAGATGTGTGTGTGTGTGTGTGTGTTGGCGCCATGAGAAAAATATTGACCACTTGACCACACTGAGCTATTGGCCCTCTCCTCTGCAGTGAAGCCAATCATGTTACAAACCTCCAGGTAAGAATTGGCAATATGGCGCCTGTCTTTTTATCGGAGTCACACATATTCATCCAAATCAAACCTCATTTAACATTGGGATTATGTTAGTTACTGCAATTCAAAAGTGAATACATTTGGACTGCAATTTAATATATGGATATTGGAAAGTGTAACATACAACCATTTAATTTATAATTCACACAGGAATTACAGAATCCGCTGATGCCTAATGATGTGTTTTGAATTTTTTCTAATATTTTAACAATGTAATACAAATACTACAAATACTACACTAGATACATACATACGACATCTACACATAGACGCTAACACGGCAGAAAGGACAGCCAAGCTCTAGATTTCATAAATATAGATGTATGAAAGGAAATATAGAATAGGAGGGAGGGAGCTGGTGTATTAATCAAAGCTTAATCAAGACAGTTACAAATGAATAATATTTTGGTTAATAAATTATCATTTCACAAAGAGAAATCACATTAACGGTTAATTTATTTTTAAGCAAAATGGCTGATTCGTGCTTGTCTCCACTGTCTAATATGTAAATATTTCCTGTTTTACTCCATCATAGTTGAACATTCAATTCAAGCAAGAAAAACATTTACATGGTCTATAATTACCGTTTAAAAAAAATAATATTGGCAACCTACCAACACCAATAGTGCAGGCATAAATCATAAATAATTGACCCAACAGAATTTATAAGATGAGCCAAAATATATCATGCTGTCTGGATTCAGGCTCAGTTTTAGGTTAATGTTAACAATGTTTTCATGCACTTTTTATCATCTTCCTAAATGCTGTTGACTGTCCAGTGAAGCCTAAAATGTGATGAGTAAGCGAATGGTTTTAAGATAAAATAATAACAGGTGTCTTTGGTCGAGCTGTGTGTTGACAACAGTTCTTCAGTATATCAACACAAAGAGCAAAGAGTTGACATTTTCAGTTGATAAACACCACTGACATTGAGAAATGGGAAGCTCAGAGGAGGACAAAGACAATCTTAGCAAAGTCAGACTATTATTTTCTATATCCATGTGCTAGACTTCTGATCACTAGTGCATGCTAACTGAGCTCAGCCTATTTGCTGTCATATAACATTGGTGTTAAACTTTCAAAACAAATGCTAGAACTGGTACATTGAGTCAAACTACAATTGAATGTTATGACGACGTGGGTCAGACTTGCTGCGCTGAGGGCAAAAACGAAAAGAACATGCGCATGGTTATGTTGACTGGAGAAGGCTGACAGCTCATTTGCACCCACACACCAGTTGCCACTTTGCTCAGGTTTTGCTGCAGTAGAAAAAAAAAAGAGTGATAGGAAGATGCACTACATCAGAACTTTGAAGCGGCACAGGGGATGAATGGTTAGCATTGCTGTTTCAAATCACGTTCAAGGTTTATCTCCGTTTGAATCAGCATTGGGAAGCTTTCGCTGGGTACTACACACTGTCCAACAAACATTAATTAAATTGTTAGTCCTGCAATTAACACCATGGTGTTTAGTTCAGTATATACCCCCCCGTTTCTCACATCATAAGTAAACATTAATATACAACATCCACTTAAACTCTCCAAGCCCTGATAAATCAAAGTGTTGCTTCACGAATGTCATTCAGTGTATTGATCAGTCTCTATAAGCAAAGGGGCAATTAAAAAGGCACACAGAGTAGTTGTATGTATAATACTGTTATAGAAACTGTCAAATAAATAAATAAATAAATAAATAAATAAATAAATAAATAAATAAATAAATAAATAAACTAAAATGATTAAATGCAGCTAGCTGTTGGACAATACAGTGAAACTCCCTCCGTCCTGGGATTTAGCAAATTTGGCATTTTTGGTGCAACGTTTTTTCTTTCATTCATTGATTCTGATCTTTATAAATGTATAATATGTTCAAATGTGCTTGTATTGTTTTAAATGTGTGTTTAAATGTTTTTTCCAAGCACCATAAATTATACAATAACACCCCTGCGGTGTATTTTTATGCCACGGATTTCACAGTGTTGTGGAATGTAACCCCTGTAACACTTATCTAAATGGAATTTTGTTTCATTTAAATATATTTACATTGAATTATCTAAAAACGGTCCTATTTGGATTCCTACAATCAGAGTGGAAGGCAATGTCAGAGTGTCCACTTCCACCTCTGTGATCTCTCTGGCCAACATTGCATCATCGAACCGAGGGGCTCTGCTTGCAGTTGCTTATAACTATACTTAACACACCTCAACCTGCCACAGGACCTAACCTAATTATTGTCTTCTCCCTCAATGCCAAGGAATATCAGTACTTCTCTTGTGCACAGCATTTAAAGGGGATGAGAGAAGCAGCTTTTATTGACAGTCTCTTGTGATCACACCCACAACGACGCTAATCACCCTGCACCTTGGTTAATAAGGTGGTCCTGTTTTTGGTTTGCTTTTAGTTTAGATCGTTTACGCCATCATAATTTCTTTATGAGGCACTACTTTGTCAAAATTATAAAATAGATTGTACATTTTTACTAAACAATTAATTATTAATATTGATTATAAAAATGTCCGTAAAACTTTTTGGGGGAGTTTTCGTTGATAAAAACTGGACTAAAACTATTTAATATCAAGATGGCAAAATATATAATAAACATTTTCATCCAAAAGACTGAGACTAACACTAAAAATAATTAGTGTGTATATGAATGACATATTGGTTCGAACCTAATTGGGTTTGAAGCTAAGTTACATTTTTGCAGATGTCAGTGTTGCTAATAAGACAAAAAAAAAAAAGATTTTCACAGCCCAGTGTGGATCTTATAAATAATTACACTGGAGGAAGACAAAATAATGATGCGGTTACATGTACCAGTGAATTCTTTTAGTAGACAACTATGAATTTTAGCAGTCTTTCCCAACCTTTAATTGAGCCAAGGCAGAGCACCAAACAAAAATCCATCCCATCCATCCATTTTCTGAAGCGCTTAGTCCCCACGGGGGTCGCGGGCGTGCTGGAGCCTATCCCAGCCGTCATCGGGCAGTAGGCGGGGGACACCCTGAACTGGTTGCCAGCCAATCACAGGGCACACAGAGACAGACAACCAATCTCACTCACACTCACACCTAGGGACAATTTGGAGTCTTCAATCGGCCTACTAAGCATGTTTTTGGAATGTGGGAGGAAACCGGAGTGCCCGGAGAAAACCCACGCGGGCCCGGGGAGAACATGCAAACTCCACACAGGGAGGGCCGGAGGTGGAATCGAACCCGCACCCTCCTAACTGTGAGGCGGACGTGCTACCCAGTGCGCCACCGAGCCGCTATCCAAACAAAAATGTCACAGAAAATATGAATTCTAAAATAATGATGAGCTCATCTCATTCTACCCACAAATTGACTCCCATTATTCTGTATGTTGCTGGCTAAGATGGAAAAAGGTACACATGTAATTAATAAATCCTCTTAGGACCAGTTAAATGAAACTGGATAATTTCTTACTTACTGGGCTAACCTCTGATTTCGGTTATCGTATTTCGTTCCATATCATGTGGAAATGTATGACAATAGAATTCCTTGAATTACTGGATGCTTGAATAATATCTCACAGTGCATTAGTGTCACAGCACCCTGGCTGGCAATCACTGTCTCACCTGCATGCACTGAATGTTCATCAACAGAAATTCATGGACCAAAGCACCACTTGGGTGAAACGTATTACGACATCCTAAAATGTTTTCATCATAAATGAATGGAACAACATGGACACTTACACAAATTGCAACCAATTTGGTCACAGCCTCGAGCCCTGACTCCATAATACACAAAGTAACACAGTAATGACTAAGCACGTGCCAGTATTTTAGAAAAATAAAACCGTGGTTTTAGCGTCTTTTACGTTATTTTCAAGTAAACTATCCCTGGTATCACATATCCTCACCCACCATATATGCAAAGTGCTTGCCACCCAGTTCCAAATATGGTCAGGCTTTAGCATGCAGTGGGATCAGGAGTTCCAAAACAAAAATTCCAACACTATTAAGACTTTTTAAGTCAATATAAATATAAGTAAATTTTTCTCCTTTGAAAGTAGAATGGGAAGAGAGGTGAAAATAATCTGGAGAATGTTGAATTTTGTTATTACATTCCGAGCGGTATTGGTGCAAACTTTGGGATGTATTTTATATTTTGGTAATGAAAAGACATTGCCATAGAAACACATTCAATCGGAGCTCTGCTTTGTGTTGCTGTGTGCGTACATCATACCCTTGAAAAGAAAGTCAAACACTGAAACAGGAGTACTACCAATGTGTGAAGTGTTAAATAGGCTTAAACCTTGGCTACGAGTGTTAGAGGGGGAAAATATTGCGTCTTCCCAAGCAAACAAAAAAGCTAATAAGCAAAGACTGTAACCCAAGACAAATGCTGATTATCCCCTGAATGTAGTCGTGATGACTTTTGCAGAAAATTGCAACAGTACGATGCTAAAAAATATGCAAGCGCTTATAGTTGCAAATCACTACAGGGGCTGGTAAATGGCTCAGCGTGGAAAAGAAAGACCAAAACAAATTTTAATTAATTTGGACAGCACAAAAGGGCTTTTCCTCACTTTTAGAAGAGTGTTGAGTAGGTGGGTGATACCCTTTTTAACAGTGGCTGATTCTGGGACAGAGATGCAAGAGATATGATTGCAGGCTGTAGGAAGAGCCTGAAGACATGTTCTCTGAAGTTGTGTTTACTTGTCGTCAGAATGTAGGTCAGAACCCAGTGGAAAATCCAGAGATTGCCAGAGTTGTGAATGGATTGCATCCGTCTCCAACGATTTTAACAGATCAATAGAAATTGCCCTTCTACTGATCTGAGTTGTGTCTGACCTGGCCTGCTCAACCCCTGCTGCCACACAATCCATCGATTCAAAGCAGGATACGGGAACGTGCGTGGCATGAGAAGCTCATTTATCAGGGCCGCACTTTGCATTTGTCGAGTGAGACATGTTTGTGCACATAAACTCAAAGGCAACAATAGCACGTTGTGTCTGGCTTTTGCCGAAACCTGGAAACGGAGCCGCGGCACAAGGGATCTTTGCATTGTTTATTTTCATGATTGCTGTGAGGTGAGACCAGCTACCGTGTTTGTATTTCTCTTCACGATCAGTAATCAAATCAGGTTGACATCATAGGCCACAGTGGGACACTCAACTGGACGTTTAAAGCCAAATAAATCTAAATATTCACACTCGCACAATACACCAATATTACCACTTGAATATTCACCTCAGGTTTTCCCTGGCTTCAGATAGATCATTAAGGCTGACCACTGGACTATGAAATACAGATATATGGCCTGAAGTCTTCAGATGCACCTCTTTTAATCAGTTTCTTAATCAATCATGTGTTGGACTAGATGCCCCCTAAATCTTAAATCTTCAGCCGTCCCAACCTTTCAACTTTCTGGAACCTGTTTGGAAAAGGTAATTTACGGTTCCATCTTAATGCACATTGCACGGCTGAGACATGTTTGTTTTTTGACTTGTTTAACAGTTGGTAAAAGTTTGAAGTGCAAATTACATGCAGGATGTTTCAGTAGCTTACCGCAAATACCTTCAGACAGAATCGACACTGCCTCTGCTGGTTACAGCCTTGAAGGGCTCTCCTTCTTGCATCAATTGTTTTTGACATTTAAAATCAATACCAACACCTCCTTCTTGCATCAATTGTTTTTGACATTTAAAACCAATACCAACACAATCTGTCAAATTCTTCACAATCAATTACTTTTCAAGTCCGATGAGCACAACTATCCAATCCATTCTCACTGGCACGTTAATTTGAAATATAAACATTTAAATGACATAAAATTGGGATATAAACTGGAAATAAAAGTTTACAACACCGAACCAAGGCAAAACCAACAATTCATTCGGCGCACATCACTAAAAAATACATTGAGCTGCCAATAAACTAATTGCTCTCCTAAGTTTTTTTTTAGCTTCACTTTCATTGGACTGAGACAACACAAATTAAACTAACCCTCGAAGGATTTAATTACAATGAAATCCAGTGTGCCCGTCACCTTTAATCACACTTGCAAAAATACGGAGCCTCCGAGGCTTTGACAGATTTGTGTGAGGGGACCTGTTACAGGCGCTCTTAAAAACCCACTACCACTAATGTCTACATACATAACAAACTAACAAGTCACTTAGAAAAACATGACTGGTCCTTGGCTGTCTACACTAAATATAGATTGATTCAAGATAGATCCTGTTAAGGGTTTGAAAGATAAGCTGCCATGGAGGTCAAAAAATGATTTGGAAGAAAAAGTCGACAAAGTATGGGATTTTTTTCACATCACATTTGTTGTCGAAAAACTGAAATCGCCTGCCCACTCGAATTGCCGTTACAGTAGCCACTCAGACCAACTCAGCCAGTTACCAGGCATCCACAGTGAAAAGGGTCAAAAACACCCCCAAGGTGCCTCAGTCACACACAAGTAAGTGAGTTCATTTTGAGTAGGTTTTCATTTTAGAAATCCTTGTTGCACACCCCCCCCCCCCCCTCCCCCCAATAATCATCAATCATAAATGATACTGTAACTGAAACCCTTATCTTCCTCTAGCTGTTAATACTGAGTGAGTGAGCCTCCACCAAAGACTCCATCAACTTTCCACATTAGCCTGGGGCATGAATGCATGGAGTAGAAATAATCAGTGAGCAATGTGCTGACTCTTAGTATGTCAGTGTTGGTGTGAGAACATACAGTACAGTATTTCTTTCACCGCATCAGCCTATCAACACTTCTTTGTTATTGTACAGTTTTTCTCAACATGCATTTAAAAGGATTTGTAATCAAGTCAAGCACCGACACAGTATGTAATATAATATATCCAAACAATGTCTAATTACTGAGAACAATGTGTTGAACTCTTTGTTTGTCAATGTCTTGTTTTTTACTCAACATTAGGAGTTATGCTGTATTAGGATCATGTAAATAAGTGAGATGTGAGGTGTTTGGCCAACTCCTGTTGTTCACTTAATCTAGGGGTGTCAAACCTTTTTTTCACGGGCCGCATTGTAGTCATAGCTTCTTTCGGAGGGCCATTATGACTGTCAACCCAAATAAATGTATGAGCACCTCATCTTATATACAGTAAAAGCTACAAAACAAACTGACAAATAACTCGTTTTCAAATCAGACGAGTAAAAACTGGTCAAATATTTAAAAAAAAAGATTAAAAGTGAACAATTTGCAATTCTAGTGATGACACACAAATTTGATGCGCAATTTGTCTTCGCGGGCCACATAAAATGATGTGGCGGGCCGTATCTGGCCCCCGGGCCTTGAGTTTGACACCTGTGACTTAATCACTTACTAAAACGCGCTCAAATTTAGCGGCTAAATCAACTGCACGGAGGAGAACGCATTTCAACATCATAATGCAAACAAGGCTTTATTGATTCCTAATTAGCAAAACATTGTTCAACATTAATATTTAACAAAAGGCAAATGCCTGTATGTTAATCCAAGAAAATCAACATCTATTTAAATTGGGTTTTGCTTGCCCGCATTATTGATGAAATGCTGATTGACAACTGGGTCTTGCAGGAGCATGATAAGAAATGTGTTGGTTTCCAGCAGCATATTGCACTGAGTCAGCCAAACAACACAGAATAATGTCGTCTGTGTAAAGACTGGCATGACAGTCTTTTAGAGAGGAGCCTCTTACAGTGCTGTGCTATAAATTATAAATAAGACAGGTCTTAAAAATGCTCCGTGTTGAATATAATTTTGGACTGGATAAAATATGTCCCTCCTTGACACACTGGGATATTTCAGAAAGGTTAATCAAAATCACATCATATATCCTCCACACACCGAAAGAAGTTGGCAAGGCAGTCATTATGCTGCTTCAATAAAGGTCAGGGATCAAATTCAAACACCAAAGTTTAGTGGGCGCAGAACATTCTGATTTATGAAACTTTACTTTGTCAATGTGTCTCACAGAATCCGTGTAGGTTGTTGTATTAAGTGCACTGGAACCTAAATGGACCTTAAATTTGAATGGGAGTAGGCTGTTCAAACCAGCATTTGCGCTTTAAACTTGGGCTTTGTGGGGCTCGACAAATGTTCACTCGGCATATCAATCAATCAATCAATCAATCAATCAATCAATCAATCAATCAATCATATGCACAGAATGTGTTTGTGTGTAAATAATAGAAAACACAGTGGCATACACCATGTATTGTATAAAAACAAGAGCATGCAGCAAACTGACTTTTATCAAAACGTTACTCATCAGTCAGAGGAGTGGCAATGCATGGATATAACTAGCGAGCTATACTGTAAGAAGCAATGTTTCTGCTCTATTGTTGTCTTTAGAACGCTTCTCTAAAATTTTGCTTGTGAACTTGGATTTGATGTCATTAATATCTGAAAAGAATGACTTGTTGACCCCAATTAAAGCAGTCTGGTGAAGATCTTGGTAATTGTCTGGTTCTATCAAACTTCAGAAATGCTTCCGGGATGTTACCTGTGCATCTGTTCTTAATCACATCGGGGTCAATGTCGAAAAGTTCAACCATCTATTCTGACAACTCATTGATGTCCACATCAAGAATGGGGTTAGCAATAAAGGTCACGCAGGCTTCCAATTTCCTCTAAGTCACAGAATCTGTCTGAAAAATTCCCGATCCCTCATGGACAACAACAGCCAATCAGCACTACTTAGTATTGCCGTATCCTCTATACTCATATCAATGAAATTCTTGCTGTCATCAAGCAAGGACAGAAAATGTATTTGCTTAGCCATCTGAGCTAAATGTGACTGACTGAATCTAACGCAACATTCCTCCAGAAAATCTCTGATTGGACTTGATGATTTTAACAACCCGGCTCTTGCACAAGTGCCTGTCGTTGGATGATACAGTAATAGTTCACAAATCAAAGTACTCACTGATCCACTTTACAGTCTGCAATAAATTCTGAGTGTGGTGATGTCATCGCAGGTGTGAAATCATTCCTTACTAAAATCTGTTTTTTTAGTGGGATACTTCTCCTTCCCTCAACAATTTGTTACAACATTGTTGTAATACTCCCTGGATGGTGGTTCTCCGTGGAAGCGATGTTAAAAACTGCTCTTTTGTACAAGTCAACGAGCACTATCCTTGCGAAAACAACAATCCGGGTTCCAGCACTAGAGACCACAGGCTCGTCACACTGTCAAAACACCTGAGCAACTATTCATGTCCAACTCCAGCGGTTTCATTGTATCAGCAGGCAGCGCATACCACAGTGTTCACACCTGGCTCGACATCGGCAATAATGAACAGAATCTTATTATTAGAAATCATAATTCTGCCATTAAGGAGACTATGATTGTGCCTCATTAGTTATCCAATTATCGGTAAAGGTTTTTTTCTGCATATTCAGGATGTCTTGTCTTTTACTGGTGAAACTGCTGCTGTTTTTGATAGCCAAGCTCAAAAGATCTTGGGAGGGGGCAGGGTACATTTTATTTTGATTGAGTGGGAATTTAGACCAGTCCAGTGATCATTTTTAGTGACCGTTCAAATTTTTGCTATTGTTTTTTTGAGTCCTTTGTAAGCGACTGGAAAGGGGCTGGCATGCTACGGTTAGCTCTTGGGTGATGTGTTGGAGATAATTGATTTAGTGAGCTTGGACCCATAGAAATAAGCTTATTCATTGTAGGATCATAAGGTTCGAAGATTTAAGGCCGCACTTTACAAAACACTCTTTTACGCCATACCAGAAAGCTGAGAGTAAAATTAATGGTCATTGAGTAATCCATGCTGACAGACCCGAATTGTGAAAATCTTAAAATATTCATAGAGGACACTTGAGGGCTGAATGTGTCAAAGTGATGTGCGATGTAGTGGAAAAACAGCAAGTGGGTGTTGAAATCAGCACTTCACTACAGACATCCCCCCTCAATTTTGTCAATGGATCATTGAGTCACATTCCGTACTTGGTGAACCGCAGCTCACTTCAGGAAGTTAACGGATTGTTTGAATGAAAATTGATCTACTGAGTCATGCAGTTGTAAAATCAGCGCAAACAGATTCTCATGACATGAATAAATTCCCAAAGACAGCTGTGATGTGTTCAAGATACATGCATATGTCCAAGAATGAACATCCTGGCAGCCTGTCTTATTACAGATGGTGACCAGATGGAACCAGTCAGCTCCCTCGCCAGACCAACTCTGTTTTAATAGGAAGAAAAAAAAAATGCTTCTTGACACATCTATTTGACGGAGTGGTTTCATGCCAGACACTTCCTTAGGTTTAGGGTGTGGCGCACTCCCCACTGGAATGCATCCAATGTGAGATTCTGTCTGGATTTTGCATGTTGTCCCTCTTGCGGGTTCCTTCCACATTCCAAAATGTGTAGCCTACAACAGGTTCATCAGACCACTGGTGTGATTTTATGTGTGAATTTGTTAATATGTGACTTGTAATTGACAAGGGATCAGACAGACATATTCGGACAGGAAAGTCAAAGCTGCTTAAATTTTTTTTAAAAAGATCACATGTACTCAAACACCATAAATGAGTATTGTGAAAAGATAGTTTTAGATTCTTAGCATTCTTTTGTAGTGCATAGGACATTTCTGAAACATATTGTACCTTGCCACAAAAAACACTGTACAGCAAAATGGAGTTGAATTCAATTGATAGGGGGATTGTATTCTTTGGAAACTGTTTTTCTACATTAACAGAGAGACTCTGTTTGCTGTGTAATTCTCCTATGTAATCCTCTTAGTCAACTGGGATAGGCATCATTTGTTGCCATAACAGTGAAAAGAAAATGCTTCATAAGAAAGGCGTCTTGGGGATTTTCAGAATGGGATGAAGGAAGCGCATATAGGTCGTTCGGTATTTAGAGCCAAGAAATGGGCAACTTTATCGAGAAGATAAGCACAGTTTTGACATTCAATGGTGCTGTGGGAGTCTTAGATTGTCATTTGTCAGTCGTTTACAATTGACATCCACACAGTGTGATGCATGGTTGTGAAAGTTTCATTCTCATAGGGTCTCTCTTTCTAAGAGTTCTTATTTTCATTTTTAAGTTGCTATCACCCTGGGTGAAGCCGAGCATTACCTTTTATCATTCAAAATAATTTTTGTGCTAGTTTACCTAATTGAGTTCAGGGCACGTCTCAAGACACGCCGCGGTGATTTTACGGAACGCTCTGAAGTGAAAAAATAATCAGAACAGCTCTGTCCACGGCGGGATGTTGAAGATTCCATGTGGTTTACTCATTATAATATCTGTAGACCTTCACCAAAAGCCACTGGAAAAAGAAAAGTAATTTTTACTATTCGAGTATATTGGTTTGAAATTTTCTTTGGTGTGATTGGTTGTTTTGGATAACTTACTACTGATTCTTTTATTTTTTTTATTTTAAAAGCAAATTATTTCTAATAATGCTAAATAATACAAAATATACAACATGTTTGCAAAAGACAACCAGTCCCACCATAGTAATCTGATAGTGGCACCAGTTAGTAAGCATGAGTGTGAGATTTTGATCTATGGTCCAGCTTCACCACTTGCTATGAAATTGAGACATCGCAAACAAATCAAATAAAACAAATCAGTGTCAAGAGTCGTTTACATTTATTATTCCCATGTGCATCGTGCAATTTAGATAACAATTCAAAATTCTGCCATTCCTGTGCCCGCCTAATATTTGTAAGCAAATATATGATTCCCTCCACACTGACAACTGTTTCTTTTCTACCATTTCTGAATAAGATCAACAGAGTGAATCCACAGGCACTGTGATTTATATGGAAATGAGCTAAATAGATGTGCGTGAAATACCAGTAAGAATTAGTAGAGACAGTGACAGTTCACAGTTTTTGCTTTTGATAAAACAAAGCCTTACATATGCTCTGCTTTTTAAGCCAGATAAAAAAGCAATTAGGAATATTTCTGTTTTTCTGTCCATGCTCGCTTACACTTGAACACACAAATACTGTAGTGCTGCACTGTTTCATTCGTCCCTGGCCGGTAACATGGCCCAAAGCCCAACTAACCTGATGAGATTGGATTATTTTGACACATCTCCGGAACCAAAAACCACACAACCGCACCTGGGACTCGTAAACAGACCTAGCACGTTTAAACAATAAATTTACAAAGATATTCAAAGCAGACCATTATTGGGGATAAACATTCTATCGTCTCAATATTCCTTCTGAAGGATTTGTGTGAATATCAGCAATGAGTCAGAGTAGACGTCATATGCAATCTAAGTGTGGCTCAGACATAGCGCACACTCAGCCACACCACCACAAGTGAGAAACATGGAAAAATGCCACATATGCTGCTTGGAACGACACCATCACACATACCGCATAGGGTCTTTGAGAGGACAGGTACCGTATTTTCTGAACTATAAGGCGCACCTAAAAACCTCCAATTTTCCTCCAAGTTTTTATTTTATTTTTTTAAGTTTTAAAAGTTTTAAAACCTCCAAGTTTTAAAATGGGCCATTCATTGAAGGTGCGCCTTATAATCCGATGCGCCTTATAGTGCGGATAATACGGTACTCAATTTCTATTGAGTTGTTACACAGAGGAGAACTTTTTGACTTTGTAACTTCACCCATCTGGAAGTGTGAAGGTTGAGCTGGTCAGATACAAATCTTAGCTGCTCCCCTATGCTTATAGTAATGCTTGTTTTATAGTCCAGTGACTCCAAAAAGGTAGGTCTTTAATTTAGATAACACATGAATAACTTATAGGATTTTACTATCTCTGGGCCTGGTCGGCCCGCACCACATTTACATAAACAAAACTTTGCATCTCTTCCTTACAGTTGTGAGTTCTGGACACACACCGTCCCCCTCACACACAGACACACACACATACACACGCACGCACACATACACGCATACACACAATCAAAAGCAATTGACTGTGACTAGATACTGGGGAAATACATCTTTCCAATAAAAGATGATTTGATGTACGTCTCACTTCGAGGATGTTACATTTTAAAGTGGAACGACTTGTTTCATCAAAGCAAAGCTCAGTTTGAGAGGGTATCAACAGGTTGTCATTGTTAATGAGAAAGTGTTCTCAATTTACCTGGTAAAGTATTGAAGAAATAGAAAAAAATGAAATGCGATTCTTGTTGAAAGTAACAATCATTCATTAATTTGTCACAACAGTATATTGTCACTTTCATAAAAGAATGGCCTATGTTGTTTTTTTCCCAATTATTAAAAAATGAACCATATACACAGTCAAAATATGACTTTGGTCATCATTTTACAAGGGCGACAATATGTGGTATCTCTTTAAAAGGAATTTCTCAGACTTCAGAAAAAATGTATTTTTAACTTATGTTTATTAATATGAGCCATCGACCGGTTCACATTACATTGAGTCTTATTAATTAGTCCATGCTCGCATCTTTTAAAGCTAAATCGATTTTTCTGATACAAAACAATTATTCGTTACTTCTCTACGAGATAAAAAGATGATAGCCTGCTATTTTAGTAGACTGCAAAAATAGTCTTTTTTATTTAATTTTCTTTTGACCAACAAACATAAAAAATCCATCTGCTTACTAAGAGCAAAAAGAAAATGGGTGGGAGGATTTTTCTGGTGCACCTCATGGAATACAGCACAGAAAGAAAGAAAGCAAAGAAGCTATGTAGGGGGTGTATTTAAATGAAACCCAGCAAAATGAAACAGCCAGATGGCTTGGGGAAAAAAGACTGGGCATAGAGTGATGGGGAATGGACACTAACTGCCAGAGAGGATTTGGGACGCTGAGAGAACAGACAGATGGGGTGAATGAAAGAAGATGAGGGGTTGTGGGTACTGTTATCTTCATTACCCTTCTTTGTGTAATTGAGGTCCAATTGCAGTAGTGTGGACTCCATAGTGATGCAGCTGAGAGTCCAAACAGGGTAGGTGCAGAAAACAGAGGATGCCTGTGTACCTTGGGACCTGTGCTGAATGCATGTAGAGTGGTGCAGAGCCAGAAGAGCTGGCGGTGAAGGGGAAATGGAGCGGCGATGCGGAGGTTACACGAACAGGTGGGGTAACAGCAGGTGGCAAAAGGAAAAAATATCTCATGGCTTGAGCCCAAGCATTCTTAAGCATGCTGTGAGAACCTATTTGTAGTCAAATCATCCAGATTTTGAAATTAAACAATTCAGACTCGGCAAACTGACATGACTTAACAAAACAATAACTTGACTGACTGACCGGGACTTGAGACAAGAAGACAGCCGGACATGACGACAACAAGACAGTACGACAACAATGATCCGACGGGGAGTGAGGGGCAGACAGGACTTAAATACAAAACAGGTAACAAGAGGCAGATGACTGTGGTTACATTGATTGAGATGACACAGGAGGGGAGGGGCGACGCGAACAGAAACCATGGCAACCTAGACACATAGCAAAATTGGGGATGAGACGTGACACTGTCAATAGTGGGAGAATGAGAGAAACAGCTGGGATGACTGTTTACATCATTAATGTATGAACAATAGTGATTTTCAAGAAGGTTAACACTGACTTAAAACTGGACTTCTTCTGCTCCTAAGGCTAAGTAGTAATCAAATTTTAAATGTGACGATGATTTTGGCTGCTACGAATAAATGAACCTGATCACAGCATTTACGTTTAAAAGGTGGGCTCTGGTACATACGCATATCTAATCGACACTTTGACAACTAGTACTCAACCAACCACCAGAGGGCGAAAGCATGATTGCGGCTTCATTAAGCTTCCTAAATAACAAGCGAGTGCAAGCTGCAGGAGCAGTTAACAGCACAGCGCCACATAAAATTATACAAGTTATGTATTTTATTGTTATCTATCCTGCCATCTGGCACAATTTTTAAACCGTAATAACACACAGAGGCAAGTTAGAGAAATTGACTCTAATGATGTGGACACTAAATCAATCTATTTCTGCACGAAAGGCAGTTTCCGCCATTTATTTCTTATTTTTTTACATGAGACATTTCTATCAGTCTGCGCTTGTCAGGGCTACAGTTAAATTTTCAAATCTGCCTTGATCTGCCATAATCAAACTCTTTTCCATTGGACTAACATTGTTATTGCTTTTTTATCATGTCGAAACCATAGCAAGGGTACAAATGAGAGCTCAGAGGCCTTTAAGGCAACTTTGTCAATTGTTAACAAGGTAAAACATGCAGACCAAACACGAATGTTCTCATGAAATTTGCATTTCTGTAAAGAGACGCAGGCCATGTTTAAAAGCCTGCATGTGCAGCAAGAACCAAAACATGGCCCGCTTTGAAAACTCTCTGGAGTGCCAGGGAAGTGTATGGGGCGTTCAAGCCAATCTTCATCTGACGCTGTTACGGAGCCTCTTTTCAGATTTTCTGTACATTTCCTATACATAATTGACCTCAAAACGGGGACAGCAAGATAAATCAACACATTCCTCAAGATTAGTGTTATGCAAGTGCCGTAGTACGCAGAGCGACATGTACAAAATAAATGTAAGTTATTATCATTGTGCTCTGCTACTTACTGAGGCATGATAATCAGTCATCAATCTTTTTGCAATTATAGACACTGTTCATCACTAGACTTTTAATTTGAGTCAAGATCCTGCCACTCTTGATGCAAGTAAAAAAAAAAAAAATCTCTCTCTTCATAAGTCTTTGTGAAACTAATATCTTTGCAAATGATTTGCTCTAGTTAAATCGTATTAAATGCATCAAATAAACTTTAGCAAATTGCTGTATGGAACAAGATGTCAAATAACATTTTAGATGTGATATTTGCATTTGTCACAGTCACCAGCAAATAGACCCAAAGCATTTTCTTATCGAGATAATTACAAGAGAGCTCGGATATTCAGGTGGGGTTCTTTAATTGGTCCCTCAATTCACATCTTCAGACACTGACCTATGAACTTAAATACAGAGCTCTGCCTTTGGCAAATAGATGAGAAGTTATATTCACTGTAAATGGAATCAGGGCAAGATCAAACAAGAAGATCAATTGGATATTTGATACATTATATATACACCTACATATACTCTATGTTTAATGGGCAACACTACGCTACTGTAAAACAGGATCAACTGTGCATTGCGAAAACCTCCAGGAATGATTTTCTGCTTTGTTTTGGAATGGTCATTGTTGTTGCTGAATTGAATGAAAATAACCTTCTGTTTTGAAATACGACAGCGTGAGAACGTGGGCTGACTGACAGAAAGAAATCCAAATAGCAAAAATTGAAGGAAAATCTTTCCAGCCCTTTAAGATATGTCTTGATGTGAGTTGAGGTGGCATGAGTCAATACAAGGTAATTTCCAACCGGTCTACAAAGCCACTAGTTCTCAGCACAAATGCTGGCCAGTGGTGCAGATGTG